>NC_061094.1:29867137-29900880 GCF_015104395.2 Macrobrachium nipponense | reverse complement strand
GAATGTGAATTTCTGATTGTAGTACTATGTATCATGACGGCAATATTTACTCATTTTCCTTCATGAACAGGGATATTATTGCATCATCGTTTGTGGTGAATGTAATTATTTTAGTTTCTACAAATTTATGTTTGTATTCCAAAGTGTTTAAAGTTAGCTGACGTCAATGGCAGTCAACGTTGCGTTGGCTAAGGTTAGTTGAGCAAATCTAGTTGCATCCGCAAGAGCGTTTACTATGATGTGAGGAGGATCTCTAAGAACTTTAGAACCTTCGAGCAGGAAAGCGCAAGTTATGGGATAGTACTCGATAGTACTGGCTTAGGTAGCAAGATTTCACTATTATTTATTTTGCACGTTGACATGGATCAAATGCTAGTTGCTGTTTACAAAGCTACTATTATTTAAAAAGAAATCTTTATCAAGGTTACAGTAACATGTCAGCTCAAACATTTTCTGGCTATGCTCCCATTACAAAGCAGTTCATAGTTAGCCTACATGACTGCATTGCTTTGCCGCGAGTCTGAAAGATCTCCAACGTGACAGCTGTTTTGCACGATATAAAACTTTAATTGCCTGTGCAATACATATCTAGTTATTTGTGGTAATAAATATTTTTACTTAATACATCTTTCTTTTGTGAATGATTTGTGGATGAAAACCAATTTTCAAAAGTACAGACTACTATATCAAGAGACCAAGAATGCCGGTGTTTGAAATTTTCCACGTCTTTTTACAATCTTTAAATGTTACAGCAACTGTTGAAATGAAATCTAGATTAGGGTATGAATTTCTTACAGAATTAGCTTGAATACTATGTACTTCAAATTTCATTTAGCAATAGTGAAGCACGATCTTGGCAGCCATATTCACCTTATTTCCCAGGTATCTATCTGTACACCGACTCACCACTTTTGCTTCTGCCTTTCCCCATCACAAATCCGTCACCAATACTATAATTCTCTCTCTCTCTCTCTCTCTCTCTCTCTCTCTCTCTCTCTCTCTCTCTTCTAAAACATACTTTAAAAATATATATCACCACTCAATCTCCCAAAGAAAATAATAAATTAAGTAGTTATAAATAGGCTTATGCTTTCACATAAGCAGATTTTGCTATCTCTCTCTCTCTCTCTCTCTCTCTCTCTCTCTCTCTCTCTCTCTCTCTCTCTAAAACATACTTTAAAAAATATATATCACCATCAATCTCCCAAAGAAAATAATAAATTAAGTAGTTATAAATAGGCTTATGCTTTCACATAAACAGATTCTGCTCGCTCTCTCTCTCTCTCTCTCTCTCCATAATATTTCATTCTTTACTGTATGTATTGTTCCTCACGATTTCCACAAGTAATGCCCAAAAATTAAAAATTTTCTCACATTTTTTAAGATCAGTCTTCAATTATGCATTAATTTTAAGTCAGTTAGTGTCAAATATTACTTAGGCTGTAAGTAAGGTTTCAGAGTAGGTTTTAAAAAGAGATGATCGATATTTCTACTAAAAACGGACGTTACATTAAACCAACATTAACGAATAATATAGAGCCTGTTACTACATTCAAGTACAAATGATTACTATAGGACTTCTACAGAATCTTTATGGTGTAAAGTTAATGGAAATCTAGAAAGCAACAAACACTGATTTTGAAGCTCTGCCCCCATTCAAGAGTTGCTAGGTGTGGCATTGTTGAGCAATATGTGTCCAAAGATTTAAGAAAACTGTGTCTTCACTCTTCTTGTCGATTGTACATATTTATGGTTGATCCTTTACTCTGCATTCAAAGTTTGACCCTTTACTTTGCATAGAAAACTTTGACCTGCTACTCTGTATGTACATTACCGTGATGAGATTTGAACGGTGAATTTTATAATGTGTGTGGTCAGTAAGAGGGTGGTGGAATGGCACTTCGCACCTTATGCTGCACTTTTAAATATTCTTGACAAGCTTGTTATTCTGGCAAAGAGGTATTTTTTTTTTTGTTGCTCACACTAGCCACAGAGGTTACAGGAAATTAGTACTCTACATACAAAAGGACAGTGCTAATGTGGGCTATTATTCCTCACATAAATGTGACAAATTAAAGACGTTACTTGTTACCACAGACTGACCTACCACTGAACATACCAAAATGGCGGGCATCAGGATGTACCGATTGAGGCGCCATTCATAGGGGACTATAGATTTATTCGAACACATGCTTCAGCACTGGCTGTGACCTAACCAAAATAATCCAAAACCTAACTTCCCTAATATATCATGTCCTCACCTAAACTACACAAACCAACCTAACCTTAGTTAGGGCGCTGTGGCCTGACCTGGCCTAGACCCGAAAGATGAAACTGTAACAAGAACTTTCATGTATGTCCTGACGTACATTTGGCTGAGACTAAAACTGTTTTCGAACACGTGCTTCAGCACTGGCTAAGACCTAACATTAGGCTTACATAAAAATTAATGTACAACTTACCTTATTCAAAATCGCTGCTGTCAGATGCCCATGAAAGCATCAGTCTCGGCTTCTTGAGTCAGGTGGGAGTCATGTAAATCTGTTACACTAGGCTCTTATTGTTTCTGACCAGGAAATTAAATCTGAGACGGGATGTCGGGCGACTTTTGAGCTGATAAGACACGTTTTCATCAAATTCAGAACACCCAATTGGGACATGGAACATCTTGTAGATGTCGTTTCTGGACGCAGTACGTAGAAAAATGGCTTTCATAAAGCTCTTTCTGTGTACCGTGTTTTGGTAACTTGCTCCATTTGAGAACACGCCACTGCGATTCTTTTGTGTTCCTGTGTATATACACTTGGGTCATTCTGGCTAACAAAGTGAAGGCTGTGGTTCTCGACATTGTGTGCGAAATAATGTTCCCATACGGTGCTGTACGATTTCCAGCAATCAGATATGATTGTGGTTTCTGGAAGTATGTTATCCAGCAACACCGGGAGCAGAGTTTTGGCAGAATGGTCAGGAACCACTATGAAAAAGGTCTCACGTGTCTATTAGTCAATCCCACTGAACACCCGTGATCCGTCTACCTTACTGCCACAAATTCTGTTTCCCAAATTTACTTTCGTCGATCTCAACATGACCAGGACCAGCAATTTTCTTATTATCAGCCATTAGGATTAATATAATGATGGTTTCCAGGGGCAATTTTGACTTCTCAAAGAATGATCCGTGCCGGTGTGAGGACCAGAGATTAAGACAGGTAGCTGGGTACTGATAATTTAATTACAGACAAACTGGGTTGACATAGACAGGTGCGGACAGATATGTAGTGTAGTCTCGCACCGCGAACAGAAATGACTCTGAGACATTAAATTTGTGTTTTCTTACAGACATACATTTAGATATAATTAGGCGTACAAATAATGGAATTGCATGTGTTATACATCAGTGGAAAAGGCCCGCGGAACGCTCTATCAGACGGAAGTAAGAACAACACGACTTGATGATTGGTTACAATGAAAAGAGGGAAAAAGCGTTGTCCTTACAAATACTCCGCCCCAAGACAATGATTATGGAGTAATTATTGGATGACAATCTTGGAGGCAGGGGCGACCCGTGTCCTTGTGACACTTGTGGGGCGTCCTCGAGTGTAGAGTCCTTCGGTTTTGCTGATTGACAGGATGCCTCCCCTGGCTGGTAGCCTGGGGGTTTCTACTGTATGCCGGGGCGAGAGAGAGAGCTGCGTTGTGTGTGGTGGTGAAGTGGGACAGGCCAGGTGAAGGCAGTGGCATAGGTTTGGGCTGAGGAAGTCCCCAGCGCGGCAGCGGCGTCCTGCGGGTAGAGCGGAACCACAGGTGAGCAGCGGCGTCAGCAGATCCAGGAAAACCCACGGGCAGCGGCGTCGGCAGGCAGGGGAGGCCCACAGGCTGGCAGCGGTGTCGGTGGGCCGAGGACTGCAGGCGGCAGCGTCAGAAAGGGTAAAGCCGGTCCACGGGCGTGGTAGCGACGTCAGGAAGGCCTTGACGAGCCCCAGGAATAACGGCGGCGTCGAGGGTTTGAAGAGGCCCACAGGCAGCGACGCCAGGGGGCCAAGCAGGCCCACGTGTGCAGCAGCGATGTCAGGTGGGTAAAGCAGGTCCTCGTTGTGGCAACGGCGTCGGCAGGCAGGGGAGGCCCACAGGCAGCGACGTCGGGTGGGTAAAGCACGTCCCTGGGTATAGCAGCAGTGTCGGCTGGCAGGGGAGGCCCACAGGCAGAGCAGGCGTCGGTGGGTAAAGCACATCTCTGGGTGTAGCAGCGGCGCCGGCAGGCAGGGGATTTCGTCTGGGGACTCGCAGGTGCCGCAATGGCGCCGGGGGGAAGAACCAAGGAGGCCCGCCCCGCAGGTTCGGCGGGGGTCGAGAAGATATCTGGCATCCCCCACCGGGTGAGGGCAAAGGAGACCGCGACGTCGGATTGATGTTTTCTGAATCGCCGCCTGAATTTTGTGTTGGCTGACCAGCACCCAGCTACCCGTCCTCGAAATAAACGAATATAAGGCGTTGGTGTTGTCCTCGCAGTGGGAGTTCTTTCAGAGACCTAAACTGTGGCGCCGTATTGAGTCCGTTAAAGGTTCTCTGAAGGTGAGCGCGGCCAAGTAATTAGTCCATTAAAGGCTAGGCCTAAAACCGCTGTGTCACCAAACTCCGGGCAGGTCACAAGTTGTGAGGACCAGAGATTAAGAACAGGTAGCTGGGTACTGATAATTTAATTACAGACAAACTGGGTTGACATAGACAGGTGCCGACGGATATGTAGTGCAGTCTCGCACCGCGAACAGAAATGACTCTGAGACAGTAAATTTGTTTTCTTACAGACATACATTTAGATATAATTAGCGTACAAATAATTGAATTACATGTGTTATGCATAGGCGGAAAGGCCGCGGAACGCTCTATCAGACGGAAGTAAGAACAACGCGACTTGAGTGATTGGTTACAATTGAAAATAGGGTAAAAGCGTTGTCCTTACACCGGGACTGATACCTTCTTTGCGCACTGACAATTCCCACGGCGGCACATGTAGATGAATTGACCTGTAGCCGTTGGTTCCATCTTTGAGGAATCGTCTATTTCCGATTTTGCACTTAGTACAAATAACAGCATAATCCCCAAACAAACCCTTCCCTGTACTACCACTTGAACTCCTGTGTATTACGAAGGAATTCGCAAACGATGTTATAATACAGGTCTGTATACTTATCGAAATCATCTGTGGTCACTGTTTCAGGGAACAAAATTGAATGTAAACTTTCCATGATGGTGGTTAACGCCATAAAGAAAGACTTCCTTCAGGTAAGGCTGTAGTGTGTGAATCATATTCATCAGAAGCGTTTTTATTGGTCATTTGAAAATTAATCCATGTCCCTTGAGACTGACCTGTGTCAACCTAACGTATGATTAGTCATTTTTAAAATTCCTGTGATGAGGTCGGGGCAATGTACAGTGCTTCACTGCGGCCATCTCAAGAACTACAGGAGCTCGGGCCTCCGTGACACCGTTAAGATCAACTGGGTACGTACTTAGAAAAAGTTGTTCCAACGAAAAAATTGTTGGAAGGTAAATTAGCGTAATATGAGGGGGGAAGTGCCTTTTTAGGTAGATTTCACCATGTTGAACAACGTTTATTCTATGCAACTTGTCATTTGGAGTTGTAGTTTAGGAGATGTAACTGCTTACCGCGGATATACAAACTACCCAAGGATGTATGATGATCTACTTTCCTTTACTAACTTAGCCTAGCCTAAGTGGCTGAGTTCTCAGCCTAGCACATGGCTGAGTTCTTAGACTAGCCTAACCTAGCTACTTCGAACCTGTCCTTAATGATTTATCTTAGCCTAAGTGGTTGAGTTCTAGTCCTACCCTAGCTAGTTCAAACCTATCTTTACCATCCTGGCCTAGCCTAAGTGTTGGAGTTCATAACCTAGCCTAGCTAGTTCAAGCTTATCTTTAACAGACCTCCTCTTCAATATCCTAAAGCATGTTCTCCTGCTTCATGACTTCAGCAAGAGGAAGATTTTCCCATTCTTCAAGAGTTTTGGAACTGGGTTAGGTTAGGTTGGGTACAATTCCTAATTTAGCCTACCTTTATATACCCAAGTAACCAGACCAGTACTGTATCTCAATATCCTAGTCGTTCTTGTCACTGCAGGAGTTAAGATCCATCTTTAGCACTGAACTATGTTACTCAGGAATATCCCCGTGGTGGTTCCTCTGTGGGAAATGCATGTTCCTTTGGCAGTGCAAGGACATCTCCTCTCTCTACAGTGCAATTCCTTTGACAGTGCACATGTTGACTGTAGGATATTTGGAAACTACTGGTGTAAAGCATATTATCATAGGACATCCCTTGGGGTTATCCTATTGCTTCCTCTGTCTACTTGGAGAAGACCCAAGTTAGACCTCTTCACTACACAGTTCAACAGGAAGCTAGAGATCTACTATTCATGGTCCCAGATCTATTTGCTGTGGTGGAGGACTCCCTTCTGCATACTGGGAACAACCTGGGAGGTTACACATTTTCTCCATTCTGCCTGTTTTGTCATGTCCTGAACAGTATATGGGTTCCCAAAGTCTCAGGATGACCCAAGTAGCTCCTTGTGGCCCCAAGCTGAGTGGCTGAGAGAGATTCCACCTTAGCACAATCTTCTCTACCAGTCTAATGTGGAGAGACACCACCAATCAGTAGGATCTTTATTTCTTCATGTCTGGAATCTGTCCAGTATCTCTTTCGAGTTAGAGACCTTGACAATCTTGTGCCAGAGAGAGGTAGCAGCAGCATTACTAATCAAGACTATGAAGAACAATTGCATTTTTTAAAGATGAGGATAAATTAAGACCCATTTCTTGAATGTGAAATCTTGGCATATCATTAAAATCATGTAATCATATGTACTTAAAATAATTAAGGAATAGTCCTCATTACCAGGGGGATTAAAATTTAATGACTGTTTCATTCCCTGGTAATAAAGACAGTAGTCCTTGTAAATCATAAGGATTATAAGTGTAATTATAACAAGATATCAGTTTTTTGTCCTCAAAGGAATTACCTTATGATCTCGTCAGGGGCTCCCTAATATACACCAATCCATATCCAACAATTCTCCAATAATTGGTCTTGGCCAAACTAGAGCCTGCTAACACAGTGATGAAGTATAAATGGACTCAAGGCAGGAGGACTTTATCACCTTCCTTATGCAACTACAGTATCTCTCAGTCTTTCCATTCACCCTTCTAGCACAGATCTGGTAAGTGTACAAGTTGATCATGTTTGCCATTACCTTTATGCTGTCATGGAGTTTACACAAAGACATTGGTTCCTAGTTTTCCTACTTATTATTACTGTATTCATAGTGCCTTCTGTAGGTACATAGAATTTTACAGGGCTGAAGACTATGCACTTAACTTTCTTCAGTAGATCTACTGAAGAAAGTTAAGTGCAAGTCTTCAGCCTTGTAAAATTCTATGTACCTACAGAAGGCTCTTCTTAAACAAAGGAGTCACAGAGTCAGATATTAAATTGGCATTAAGTGCATCTCTTCAGTGTCCCCATGAAGGACTCCTTTGAATGGAGAATGATGCTCACTTGTCAAAAATCAACAAGAAGGGAGTTCAACTGTTGGCCTATTTGGGAAAATCATCAGAGAAGTAAGGCTTTGTGATAGCCTCCACCTGCAATAACTGGTGGTTAGCACAATACTTTGCATTAGATTCATGCATCAGTGGTTTATTCAGGTGAATAATTGCCCACAGTATCTGTTCCTTTATCACAATAATTTAGTTCATGATGGTAACGGGAAAAATCCAAAGCATTTATTTTTTTGGAAAGCACAGTGCAGTAAATAAGAAATTATTAATTTCACGTCCTATGCAGGATGAGTTACTATAGAAATGTTGTAAAAAAATGTTTCCTTGAAACTTCTTGCTCTAATTTCAAGGATGGCATAAAAACCAATCAGATTCCAGTTTCTACATCATATTTAATACTCTTAGTTTTCACTAACTTAAAGTTACTGCGTTACCTTTATATTAACAGAAGCACCCTTATCAAGCAGAGCCTTGACAATGAAGAGGTGACCCCATGCAGATGCATAATGTAGAGGTGTCTTCCATGAGCTTCATCTACTAGTTTGGGTCTGCACCTGCATCCAAAAGGGCTTCTGCTACAACATGTCCCTCCCTGAAGAGGATTACGAAAAAAATCTATAGCCCTTATGAATAAAAATATAGTTCAGTCAAAATACATAGTGAAAGAAAGTTAATTCAATTACTCTTTTAAAAAATCTAATTTCATTTCAATTCCATACTAATTAAAAGCCTTTTATCTCCCCTATGTTCTAACAGTTGGCAGAGCAAATGTTGTTTGAACCGAGTTAAGTATTTCAGTCATTCAAAGGACACCCTTTATTGTTGTAAGATGTGAGCACCCTACCACCAGTTAGTCCCCAAATTAGATCATAAATGTATTTAGCTTTTGACTACTGCATATTAATTTAGTTATTTTGCATCAATTTAGTGTGAGAATGTACAGATAGCATCTTTAGCCATCATAAATACAAATTTGTTCAAATCAAGACAAGGCGTGATATTCATATACATACTATGTCAAACAAGCAACATCTTTGAAGGCTGTTGATCACTACAGTCACTTTGGCAGATATCTAATGATAAGAATAACTTCTCTGACCCTTTTGCTTTTACATTACTCTGCAGTGCTTGTGATCATTAGTGGTATTTATACACCTGCTATCATCTAGTACCAAATATGTAGAAGTTTTTTTTTATGTACTAGCAGCCTACTTATTCAAATATACTTTTGGTGTGTTGTTAGTATGCTAGTTGTGTCACTGGGAAATAAACATCCCAACATTATGTAAGTGTATTGCAATCTTAATTTTTGTACTATTTCTCACTAATGCACCAGGATTATGTGCAGGCAGTCCCTAGTTACAGCGGTCTCAGTTTACATTGTTCCAACTTTACGGTGCTTGGCTCACAGCTCTGTAACCCAGTTTTATGCCATTTATTCCCATTTATTATAATGATATTCTGGTTTACGGCATATTTTAGGTTATGACGTTCCATCAAGACAGAATCCACCCCCCCCCCCCCAACAACCCTGACTGTGTATATGTGCCAAGTAAGGCCATGCATGTCAAACTGTTAAATTATTTAGCTGTCTTTACATTTCTTAACATATGCAAGATTTACCATTTGATTTTGCATTAAGTAACTTAGATAGCATGGTACGACTGAAAATTTAAGCAAGTTTTATTTTTATTTCATATATTAGATATTTTACTATTATTTCTATTAACCCTTAAAGGCGTCAAAAGAGCTGGTATTTCCGAAAGTGTCTCCCGTATGCCGGCGGTGGTCGCGAGTGAGCGCCGAAGCAGAAAAAAAAGTTTTTTTTTCAAAAAATCAAAAACACAGCACGCTTAATTTTCAAGATTAAGAGTTCATTTTTGGCTCCTTTTTTGTCACTGCCTGAAGTTTATTAGGCAACCATCAGAAATGAAAAAAATGTCATTATCATATATAAATATTAGAATATATGACAGCGCGAAAAAAAATTTCATATATAATTGTACACAAATCGCGCTGTGAGCAAAACGGTTAAAGCTAATGAGTTAATTATTTTTTCGTTGTATTGTACACTAAATTGCAATGATTTTGGTATACAACAAATTGTAAAATGATCAAAGCAACACAGAGAAAATATTATCACAATATGATGCATGAATTCATAAACACGTGGACGTAAAAAAAGCTGTTTTCAAAATTCAAAATAAATCGAATATTGTGCTAGAGACTTCCGTTTGTTGTAAAACGAAGGTAATTGATTGAATATTACTAGACTGTAAGGTTTTGTAGCTTACAATTGCAGTTTTCGACCATTTCGGTCGAGTTAAAGTTGACCGAAGGTCGAATTTTTTCTATTTATCGTTATTTATATGAAAATATTTCAAAACTGATAAAAGCTACAACCATGGGTTGTTATTTGTTGTATTCTACATGCAATTGTGCACATTTTCATATATCAACTTTATGTAAAGGCTAATTTAAAATGGTGCAAATATTACGACAATCGGATGAAAAAATTATGATTTTTTCAGAAGAGTTACTGCGCGGACGTAAGGAAAAAGTTTATTTCATAAATTCATCATAAATCGCAATATTGTGCTAGAGACTTTCAATTTGTTGCAATATAAAGTTAAATGATTAAGTATTACTATAATATAAGAGTTTTAGCTTACAATTGCGTTTTTTTTTACCATTTCGTCGAGTCAAGTTGACCGAGGTTGAAATTTTGGCACATCGTTATTTATATTGAAAATATTTCAAAAACTGATAAAAGCTACAACCATGGGTTGTTTTTAGTTATATTCTACATGAAATTGCGCACATTTTCATATGTAAACCAAAACCGTAATGTACAGGAAAAAAAAAATAATTTAAAATGGTGCAAACATTACGACAATCGGACGAAAAAATTTCTGATTTTTTCAGAAGAGTAACCGCGCGGACGTAAGGAAAAGTTTTTGTTTTTTTTTCATAAATTCACCATAAATCGAAATATTATTGCCAGAGACTTCTAATTTGTTGCAAAATAAGGTAAATTATTGAATATTACTAGAATGTAAGAGTTTTAGTTTACAATTGCGTTTTTGGACCATTTCGGTCGAGTCAAAGATGACGGAAGGTTGATATTTTGGCACTTATCGTTATTTATATTAAATATTTCAAAACTGATAAAAGCTACAATCATGGTTTGTTATTTAGTTGTATTTCTACATGAAATTGCGCACATTTCATATATAAAATCTTTATGTAAGGCTAGTACAAAACTGCAAACATTACGGGACAATCGGAAACAAAAAAATTTCTGATTTTTTCGGCAGTTACCGCTCGGACGTAGGAAAAAGAAACTTTTTTTTTCTAAATTCACCATAAATCAAATATTGTGCTAGAGACTTCCAATTTGTTGCAAAACTAAGCTAAATGATTGAGTATTACTAGAATGTAAGAGTTTTAGCTTACAATTGCGGTTTTAGACCATTTCGGTCGAGTCAAAGTTGAGCAAAGGTTGAAATTTTGGCACTTATCGTTATTTATATGAAAATATTTCAAAACTGATAAAAGCTACAACCTGAGTTTGTTTTTTTCATGCATTCTACATGAAACTGAGCACATTTTTCATATATAAAACTCTATGTAACGACTAACATAAAATGGTGCAAACAAAAATTATGTCAGTGACGAAATAATTTCTGAGATGTGTCGCTGATGCCTTTTAGTGCAAGAAGAAAGAAATTCGCGCTTGCGCACCTGGGTAACGATTGTAAACAAAACAACAGCTTGATCCGTGAACTCCCAGCAT
Organism: Macrobrachium nipponense; assembly: GCF_015104395.2. Classification (NCBI taxonomy): domain Eukaryota; kingdom Metazoa; phylum Arthropoda; class Malacostraca; order Decapoda; family Palaemonidae; genus Macrobrachium; species Macrobrachium nipponense. The sequence continues at coordinate 29,889,510 of NC_061094.1, read as the reverse complement.
CCCTCAAGGTGCGTGTTTCAAAAGTTTTTGCCAAGTAGGCCTATGACTATTTTTCCGCGAATTTTTAAAAAAATCTTTGCGTCGACGTTTCGTACATCAATTCGGCACCCAACAGACAATTTGCGTCGACGTTTAATACGTCCAATCGCCGTTTAAGGGTTAAGCAGAAGGATGTTCTCCATTTTCAAGAATTAAGTACTAGTTAATCAGTCATATTTAAAATATCTTTACTTTAGTAACTTCATCTTAGTTACAGTTACAGTCTTTGTTAAATTCTAGCTCTATGGAGATAAGGTTAACCAACAATAATTTTAACATTTTTGTTTTCAACTTAGTAAAATCATCTGTGCCTTGAGGTGTTAATGTACTATAATACTACTGAACTGTGTTCGAAGGCAAAAGGGTTGCAGTGAAGAGTTGGGAATTCTTAATTTGGGCAAGCGGATTATGGAAATGGCAGAAGACTGTTTTTCTGAGGCAACTGTTAAACAACTCGACTAACGATAGCTTCCTATAAAATTTTGAAAATCCTCTAATGGGTGGGTAAATGGGTTCCCAGGCAATAGCTTTCACTATTCTTAGAGAAAGAAACAGGAAACTGATAAGGTATAGTAGGGGTTTTGTATATGCATCGTACAGAAAAAAAGTAATAGAACAAATGTTTAAGGAATTAAATTTAGATATATGGCTCTTTGTGAACCAAAAATTAAATTATAATCTTCAAGACTACAGAAAAAAGAATGACTGCAGCATTTGGTGGGGTTAAAAAATGAGGGGCAAGGGAAGGAGGATAGCTCTTCTTATCTGGAAGATTATGGGGATGTATAAACAAAAAACAAAATGTCTGTGTAAGGACTTTTTGGCTGAGACTGAGTGGTAACATGAGACAAATCTGCAGTAGTATTGAGCACATTGCCCAATAACAGAAAATACTGATGAACAAAAAAAGGAAAATGTATGCTAGTACATTTATCCAGGAAAGGAACAAAATAAGAGAGTAAAAACATTTTTCCAGAGGTGATATAATTACGTCTGCAGAGATTGGAGTCCAAAAAATGGTTTATGTACTAAATGGAAATATAGTTGACAGAGAAGAGAAAGAACAGAAGGCAGGGTTGGACTATTTAAAGTGAAAAGACTTAGACAAACTCCCATGAAAATGGGTTTTGAGAAGGCTTAACTATAAAGAATATACATGGTTTATAAACATTTATGTATATACTATGCTGGTACTTGGGAAATAAAAGAAAATTTAGGAGTGTTCATGAGTATGTATACAGGAAAAAATCATTTGTATTAGAGGGAAGTTAATCTAAAGTATATATGTACAATATATATGTACAATATAATGTCACTGAGAAAGAAGAAATGTAAGTACACTGTACCTTAAAGGCAGCTTGACATAGGACAGTATACCCATAAGGATCTCGTGTGTTTGGTGCTGCACGGTCCTTTGAGCAGACTGACAACTTGAGCAACCTTTGAACTATCGACTGCTGTCACCAAAAATTCGTTCACCTGTAAAGAAAACTTCCTTGAGTCTTCTCTGACTTTTTTTTTATTATATTGTAGTCCTGAAAAAAATAATTAATTATTAAGGATGATCAGTTAATGGGCAATCAAAGCTTAGCTCTATAAACTGAAGAGGAAAAGGATCTGTCATTCATTTTTCTTTTTGTCATATGTACGGGTTATGACGGTCTCGGCTTACGACGTTCCGAGGTTAAGGCGCTTTTCATTATATTTTCATCAGAAGTTATTTTCCAGGGTTACGACATGTTCCAGGGTTACGACGCCTACAACACTGATCTGGCAGATGAAATATGACACCAAAAATGCAAAATAATCAATATTTGAAGGTTTTTTTGATGAAAAATGCAATAAGAATGCAGTTTACATAGTTTTCAATGGTACTCCCATCCCAGTCAGGCAGGTATTAGTAATTGGCTTTATATTCCAACCTAAACTCATCCTCATATGGTTAGCCAAAAGTACATCACTTAATAATAACTTATGAAAGATTAATTACTTTAAATTGTTGTTATACATACGATTTACAGATACCAAGTAATAAAGAAGATTCAGTTTCTAACTAATTTATTATTTGGTTCATGGCAACTTTCTAAAAGAATATTGAACTATTCCATACGTAGGAGAGTCATAATCTTTCATACTTTGAAAAAAAAATACTGATCTAATTTTTTTTCAGTTTCGGCATATAAATCTTAACAAAATTATGATCTTCTCATTCCTTAAGTGAGCATATGTACTACAATTCTACTTTCCTATTTTTTTCTCTCTCTCATGCTAAAGGCACTATTCAATTATATTAAATAGATAAAAAGTTTCACTGCTCCACAGTATCAAAAGGGTTGTGACTAACTGTGTAAAAATAATTAATTTTGATATAACTTTGTCCTGAGTTGTAATTTCTCCACTTCCCACAACTTGCGCTGGTTTTTGTGGGGAAATAGAATTTCACATTCAAGCCACAGCACAACTGTGTGGAGGTGCAGAGAAAGTATAGTAGTTCCTACATGTTATCTTTCAATAATGATCTATATTTGATGGGCCCTTCATGGAAGAACCACTGGTGTTCTCAGAAAACCTGTAAAGTTTTAAGATACACTTGAATGTGATCTGAGAATGTACAACGAGGCTTTTTCATCTTTCCAGAGCTACAAAGTCAGTGCATCTGGGAAAATGTTTTCCACAGGAAAAAACTATATTTTATTTAGTCTTTCTAAAAAATATTGTAATGTTGAAAAAACTGCATCTACTATATATACATAAAGACAACTTTGTAGAATCCCACGGTTTTCTCTAAATTAATTTACTTTTGTTATTTCAATGAAAATTCTTTTGAAGAGATGGAACAACCCATTTCATTGCATTCCAGCTATTCTAATTAGCAGTCTAGTTTTCATTACACTACAGTTGGATGACAGTGATATATATGTAATGATTACATAATAAAAAATATGGAATGTTAGTCCATATATATAAAAGACTAAAACTAAAGAGGTCAACCAGATTGCTTGCAGGAATGTGATCAGACTAGAGCGCTAAAGATGACGTATACAAATAAAGTATGTAGCTAAGTTGACATGCCGTCATCTGTGGTCATTCATTTGTTTTGAAACATTAGTCCAAGCTCCCTGCTTGAGACAACTACCGCGACCTATAATTCAAACGGCCTACGTGATCTGTAGTGTGTCTCATTGTATGTATGTTCATATGTTCGAGCTACTGTCTGTTCCTTTATGACTGGTAACCGAGATGGTAGTAGGGCAGAATAGAGTTAGCTATCGTCATTAGAAGACTTGTATCTCTTTACCTAAGCTTTTATCATGTAGAGAGAATAGAATTAGCCATCATCATTGGCAGAAGCGATCAAGCTATCGTCATTAGAAGACTTGTACAATCATACCTGATCTTCACCATGTAAACTCAGAAGAATATATATATTTTTATATTTCGTGTTTCCTACATGAACCTCACATCATTGCCGAATCATCATGAGTTTAACACATCGTCGTCATAACCAAAGAAGATAATACCGACTTCGTAAGTGATCTACAAACCCCAAGACACTCCATTGAATATGTGGAAGTGCAATACCAAACCGACTTAGCATAAGATTATCGCAAGTCTAACATTACCTCATAGGGCGCCTTATTATACAAGGCAACAGCCCTAAAAGTGGTGGCAGCATACCAGAAGAACTCTACAACGTCCTACGAAGAAAAACCAGAATAATAAATCATGTATCATAAGAAGTCAACGACGACGGAAGCAGCAGATTCTTCAAGCAACCTAGTATTCATCGTTTAGTGAGCGACTTCAGAAAACACAAGAACTCTTCAACGACGACGAAAGCAAGAGATTCTTCAAGCAACTTATTATCATCGTTTAGTGAGCAATTTCAGTAGTAGAATAACTTCAAAAAACAAAACCGACGTGTCCTTTTCCTACGGCAATGCAAGCTTCGTCTCTCATTAGAATCATTCAAGAAAACATCGTTAGTGAGCGTTTCCGGCACTTCAAGAAACAAACCGAACACGTCTGCAGCATCGGATCTTCAAGGGCTCGAATCATCGAAACAACGCACACGGGGGAAAACTCAAGCCAAAAAACCAGGTCATCCGCTAAATAGAGAATGAGGGCCAAGGGCACATCGTTATCGGAACACCGTGACTTTCCCACAAAAGCAAGCTAAGTACAATTTTTATTCATTTGGAGTAACTTGAGTGTTTCCTTTACAGGTCGAATTTCGCTATTCCTGTGGCTGAAGTTACGAGGCATTCTTAATCTTACTTTTTTACAGAAATTATCTACATCATTGAGATTTCGCTACTGCGAGTTTTTATCTTTGAGTGTCTGTTTCCAGAAGTTCTACTGAAATATCATAATCATATACTGTGTTAATTTTATCATTTTTAGGTGTTATTAATACCTTACGTAACAAATCATATTAAACAGTGAATATGCGTTTACGCAGTAGACGTCTGTATTTACACAGATGCATGGATAGGGTCGTTAGGCACCGTAGTGATTAGAAAACACACAAAAACAAGTGGAACACCCGTACAAATCTAGATAAATTAGAGTAACACTATTTCGGTCATGACAATAAATGCTCCTTTGCAAGTCCCGATCGCAGTTTTAGCCTTGAGTTTTTTGAGTTATATAAAATATCGAACCTCAATGACTCAACTTAACTTTAAAAAATACGGCTGGATTGCAAGGAATAACATGTCTGTAAAAAACTTTCATTAGGCTAAATGCGCTGACCAGGATCCCTCACTATTTCAAATTTTAGCAAAGAATGAAGTAAACAACAGCAAGTACACGATAACGCAGTAGAGATAAACTTATTTTTAATGTAATAACGCTCAATTCTTTATAGTTCGTCATTCATACGTTCGTTGTTTTATACGTAACTAGCAGCAAACATAATGCTAAAAACATACATACGTTGTCGATGGTAATAAAGAGAAGGATCCTAATTATTACAAAAGAAATAGTAAACAGTAGCCCTTTCAGAAACAAACAAATTGTGCTTAAGCACTTGGGTATTGTGTCATCCAGTCAAGCGGTCAGGGTCAGTTAAATCTGCCGAGTGTTCAAAGCATAGCAAATTCCACGCAATAAGCGACTCTAGCAGAGTGGGGAGAGCAATATTGAAAAATTAAAAGGAATTTCCCTATGCATCACACGGACCGTATCAAGTAATCAGAGCAGGTTATCGTTTTTTTTTAATACCTAAGTTATTATAAGTAGTGGTGGATTAAGCCCAACTGTACGCGCCGTAAAAATTAGAATATCTTGTTTTATTCCTTTAGTACACGTAATATCCTGTATTTACGGACTCACCGTCTGTTGTTCGAACTTCCCTAATGAGAAGTCCGGATAAGCGAGCGCTTACAGATACCTCTATAGTTATAAAAAACATTGATCTGTATCTATCCTCCTGCAAAATAGGCGGTTTATAAAGGAAAATCATATAAACCTTCAAACATATTAAAATCCGTTTGAACAAAAAAGAGACAGTTAATCACTAATAACTTATATAGAGGAACTATACATTTGTCTCATAATCGTAACATTGTTCAAATGACCCAACAGAATTCTCCCAGAACCGCAGTCGCACTTTGCACGCAAAATCTCGAGAAGCATGCACCCTCAAATGTCTTTAGTGCGTTGTAAAAAGACTTTGCTGGGAATGAAATTTTAATCCTTCCCGACACTCTGAAATATAACGATTTCCGTGAACAAAGCCCCAGACACGGTTGACTCGCAGCAACAAGTTAATCTAGTAATCCACAAAACCTATACATATAAATATCGCATTTTTTTTTATTGTTGCTAATTTTTATCCCGCCCAACCAGTTGTAGATGAATCTCTCATACTCTATCTAAAGTAATATCCATAAAGTCATTCAAGCAGAGGTGATTCAGCAAAAAATTTTTTTATCTTTTATCTGAATACCAGGAAGTTTCTCCACTAGCGAGTGATCTCTGGGGAAAAAAACGGATGTAATTTAACACAAAATACGGTCTAAGGACAAACATAAAGCTATATACGTACCTTCGTATACTCTCAATGAAATTTCAAAATAGAGATAAATGACGAAGTTGAAAAATGTTAGTAATAGGAGTCACTAGGAAATCAAATAAGCCCATATAATTTTTTTTTCCCTCAAACATCATGCCATAAAGATTGGATCTTGGCGTATCTGCGTAGATTTCTGTCGCTTAAACAAGGAAACGACTCCTGATAGTTTCCAGTGCCATGTACCGACGACATCTTATCTCTGTTAGGTTAGAATAAATTTTTTCACCAGCTTGGACTTACTTGAAGGCTTTTACCAGATACCATTACCTAAGTGATTGTACCTCATACACCGTTTTCAGCACACTCAGGGGACATTATCAATTTTTACGTATGCCTCCGGCTTACGTTGCGCCCCAATTACAATATAGTGTTTGGAGACTTTTAGGGGATACCCAACATGCCTAATGGTTGGTCTTGTAATCTTTACTAATACCTTAGCAAGTACAATTCACCATAAAAAAAAGGGTTTTTAGAGGCTAGTGCTACAGAGACAAAGACAAATAATCTAATAGTAAAATATCTAAATATGAGTTTTTTAAAACCGAACATGTTTATCTAGGTTTTATGTGTCTAGTCAAGGTCTAAAGTAGTCCATGGAAAGGGGGATACAGCACTTTTGCGCCGTAGTGGGTATTACAATCGGATGTAAATATGTAACTCTTCAAAATCATAACAGCTCCTTTATCAGATCTTCACGAAGAAGGGCGTAGATTTATTATGGTCTAAAAAGCATCAACAGGCGTTCGATATCTTAAAAGCGGAATAATGCAGCTCACCTAACTTAAAAATCCCTGATTTAAATAAGGAATTTTTTTTTTATTGCAACAGACGCCTCAGACCAAGGGTAACAGGGGTACTACTTCAGTAATATGATAAACAGTTCTTCCCTATAGCTTTTTATTCACGTAAACCAAGCCCTCTGAAAGTAAATATGCAGTAATAGGCATGGAAGGGCTAGGTATCGTTAACTCACTAGTACATTTTAAGTTCATAATCTACGGCTATCCTGTTAAAATCCTTACTGACCATGTCACTTACCGAGTTTTTTCAAAGGCTTTAATCACAGTCCAAAAGGAACTCGGTGACAAATGATCATTCAGGTCTTTGGAGCCAAGATAAGATATCTACCTGGGAAAGCATTATCATAGCTGATGCATTATCCCGCAATCCCGCACCATACTGCAAAGAACCATTAATTAGACTAAAAGATATAGAAACATCCGTGCCTATTGTTAAAACCGTATCTAAACAAGAAAATTCCTTAACCCAAGAGATCGCGAGCATTGAATATCTGGGTCGGAGCGCCGAACTGTTACAAACTGAACAAAGCAAGAGTCAACAGCGATAAACAAAACAATAAACACTTCGAACGAAAACAGGGTCAGCAGCAATAAACAAAACAATAAACTTCGAACGGAAACAGGGTCAGCGGCTATGCAAAAAAACAATAAACACAACTTCGAGCAGAAACCCTAAAGCAAAAGATATTTAAAGTATGTGTATCAGAATTATGTATCAATGTAATATTATATGTAGGTCCGTGACGAGGAAAACCCGAAGAACACAGCAGGTGACTAACGACCAGGTAGTAGTAATAATCTCTTTCATACCAATCGTCCTAAACTGGTTGCATTCCGTCCAGGGTTCTCTATTATGTCACAGAAAGCCAAATCACTGTTTTACTGGCCTACAGATATAAAAAGCACATAACTAATTGTAACATGTTCATGAAAACAAGGGATACACTAAGACACCTGTCAGTTTAGGGGCCTATCCTGTGCCAAATCAATCCTTGAAAGAATATACGTAGAATTATTAACAGAATTACGAGTCTGACAGAGGGAATAAACACTTCTTAGTGTTAATAGTTCTTTGACACGTTATATAGAATTAATAACACTAAAAACAAACACCGCAATTGAGTGCGTTAGGAATATTTATGAGTTGCTAAAATCAGTAAACATGGAATTCAACACATAATAATCTGTGACTCGGGTGGTGTAAATCAATAATAAAATCTCCATAACTCCTTGTGTGAATTCCTATCCATTATAAGAAAACCAATAAATTAATATTTTATCACCCAGTCAATCGGTTTGGTAGAATAAGAGATAAATAAGAAAGTGTCAATGTATTACGAGTTACAACTCGTGATATTGGATCCGAAACTAGATTATAGTGGTTCTCGCGGTTTTAAATACCTTTATCATTCATATCTTGTATAGAATTGATACCGCAAGTAGCCTTATACGGTACGCCGCTAGAACACTTTTCCACATATTCAAGCCAACCATTAATTTATCAAATATATATAAAAAAATATATAAATAAATAAATATAAAAAATAAAATAAATATGGATACAAGTGGAGTCAATATAATACACTCCGCAAGAAGTCGGAAGGGTTACAAATTATAACAAAAAAGGAATCACGATAAAATCAATAAGCAAAACGTAACCATAGGTTAATTAAATATCCAAATATATATGCGTAAAAGATTTGAACTCTAACTTAACGCTTTAGTAATGACAAATAAGCTAAAAAACCTACTGACATATTGTCTGTCCCGGTGATTTATATTCGTAGTCAAAAAAATAAATAAATGAATAAATAAATAAAATAAAATAAAATAAAAGAGATTCTAAAGTCAGGAAGTCTAGAAGTGAAAATGTATATCTATGGAATAATCCTATATGAATCTTATACAGGGCTAATAATATATATAGAATTTGTATGGAAACCTTTTTCATTAGTTTGAATAAGGAATATTTAATTTAACATAATTACATTTATTTACAATCATGCAGATTTCCAACATGAAACTAATATATTGTTCAATTTTGGTACTGTTTTTTTTTCAGACATTCTTCTCATGTGGGTGGAGAATTAAAACAAAAAAATATCATTTGAAAATACTAAAGTCGTATCTCTTACAGCAAGTAACGTAACTCTTAAGCTGGTGACGACGTATCAGCATTGTTTCCGTTATACTGTACCTCAAATATCTGCTTGCACAGGCTTCATCTGTGTGTGCCGTCTCGCGCTTGCAAAGCAGGTTGACTGGAGAAAGGAATGCTTAGCTCATGAACTTCACATGTGGTTCATGGGTCACGATGACATGACATATTCTTATCCGTGTGTGCAATGCAATTAGTTAAGGATTGCAATCGTTTTAAAATTAATAAACAAAATAAGCAAATAGAATTTCTATAACAACAAAATGAATCAATTTTTTCTGAACCTCATAGACATTTAGAAGTATCAAGTCATGTATATGAAAAATTTACTTGCAACATTATATAGAAATTAGTTACATAGTGGGTTCTTTCGTTGCATCTCTAGCCTATTAACCCTTAAAACGCCAACTGGACGTATTTTACGTCGAGATAAATTGTCTGTCGGGTGCCGACTGGACGTATTTTACGTCGACATACAAAAGTTTTTTTTAAAATTCGCGAAAAATACTTATAGGCCTACCAGCCTAAAACTTTTGAATCACGCGCCTTGGGGGATGCTGGGAGTTCACGGATCAAGGCCTTGTTTTGTTTTGAAGCGTGACCCAGGTGCGCATGCGCGATATCCCTTCTTCTCACTCCAGCCAGCATCAGTAGCGCACCATCCCGAGAGCAATCTTTCGTGAAAAGCGTGTTTTTCTGGACTTGTGCGAGACTTTGAGCATTTGTATTGCTACAGGACATTTGTAGATATGTCTCAACAACGTGTGAACCGTGAAAGGCGCGTTTTTACCCACGTCGGAAGGGATCGTGTAAGGCGAGTTTTGGACCTGGATGCTGGCGAGGGGCCAAGCACCCAGCATGACCCCGCGCCTCAAGGCCGTTCTGTGCGGCCACGTGTGGCTGAAAAGTGTTTCGGGAACACATCGTATGCCTTTGGTTACCCTAGGAAGCATGTGGGCGTCCCTTAGGGGCATTCGTAGGCATTTGGGAGGCCTCCAACCAAGGGGACATAGACAAATATCTTTCGGAGCTTGATCGGGGAACATGTCGCAAGTCCTCATTTTGATGGCGGATGGTCATCGAGTGATGAGGACATCAGTCCCGATGAAAGTGAGGATGAATATTTGCCCCCAATGTCCGTTAGAGGCTCACATCCCGAAAGTGAGCTTGAATTCAGTGGGTTCAGTGCTTATAGGGGAATCTGAGGAGGAGGGGAGGGTGGGGATACGGGCTCAAGTTTTATCGTAGAGGACGATACAGAAAGTGAGGCCTAAGTGAGGGTGTGGGCCAACGGGGGGTGGGGGGGGTAGTGTGCATCGGGCACGTAGAAGGTCGGCTCGTCGCGCCAGCCAAGGTGAAGGTCGGTCGTCGGAGAGTGACGAGGGGTGGACGGAGGACCCACCCCTCCTAACATGCACCCCTTCACGGCAACCCCTGGGATGACCGTACCAGTACCCCTGACTGTTTTGGGGTTCATCCAGCTTTTCCTGACGCGGGAATTGCTGGAATACCTGGTACACGAGACGGTGGACTACGCTCGGTACTGGGGGGGGGGCCGGTATGAGCTAGGGACGACCTTGTATACTGGCGGGGTTTGCAACCCGCATTGACATGGCACATTTTTTGGGGCTCCACATTTATTTTGGTATGACACCTGCTGTCGACGTCAGGCAATATTGGAGGAGAAATTATTTTTTATGTATGCCGAATGTGCCTGGCGTTATGTCCCGTGATAATTTCCGGGCGTTGGACAGGTACTTCAACGCCTTCACCGGAAGGGCCATACCCCGGAATAACAGTGATCGCCTCATTTTAGTGCGTGCAGTGTTGGATTATATCCGTGAGCGGTGTAGTAATCTCGTGATTCCTGGAAAGAACCTGTCTTTGGATGAGGGGATGATGCCTTACAAAGGACGTCTTAGTATAAAAGTGTATAACCCCAAGAAGCCAAAGAAATATGGTGTGAAATTCTTTCTCATTACCGAGGCCAACACTGGATACGTTGTGGACTTTTCAGTGTATACCGGGGTCTTCTCCATGCTGCGTGACACTGTATTCAACCTTGTGGGACGTTTCCGTAACCAGGGATATCACCTGTTTATGGATAATTATTATAACTCGGTATCCCTGGCCCAGGAACTGTATGAAGCAGGTGTTTCACGTCAGTGGTACCCTTCGGTTGGTGCGTGGGGCCCCGAATGTCCTCAAGAGGTTCGCTAGTCATCCGCAACACCTGGCAAGAGGAGAGACAGAGTGGCGGCGGAAGGGCGCTGTCTTCGTCATCTGTTGGAAGGGTGTCCGACTCGTCCCCATGATTACGACGAGTCATGAACCCATCCAAGAAGAGATCGTACAGCGGAAGAAGACACGTCGACAGGGCCGAGTTGTGTTTGAGGAGTTTCGTACCGAGCGGCCTACTGTCATTGGGCACTACAACAGGCACATGGGAGGAGTTGATCTCTTTGATCAGCTCATCCAGTACTATCCCTTCGCCAGGAGAACCAGAAGGTGGACACAGAAGCTCCTCAAATACATCCTTCAGTTGGCCCTCCAAAATGCCTACATACTGTACTGTGGGTACCGCGGTGACAATCTTCCGAGGTTGACCCACAATACAGTTCCTAGAGGGTAGCCGGGAATGCCCTCATCAACTTCGATCCCGATGAGTGGCCTTCCATAACTGACCCCCTGCCCCGAGCTGCAGATCTGCCACCCCTAGAGGAAAGGGCAGATAGGAGGGCCAACTTCGCGCGACCTGCCGCCGCCCCTGCTGCCGCCGCCCCTGCTGCCGCCGCCGCTGCTGACGACGCCCCTCTGCCGCCGCCCCAGCTGACGACACCCTGCTACCGCCGCCCCTGCTGCCGCCGCCCCTGCTGACGACGCCCTGCTGCCGCCGCCCTGCTGACGACGCCCCTGCTGCCGCCGCCCTGCTGACGACGCCCTGCTGCCGCCGCCCCTGCTGACGACGCCCCTGCTGCCGCCGCCCCCTGCTGACGACGCCCCTCTTGCTGCCGGCCCCGCCATCACCGCTTCTCGTCGGGTAGTGGACCCTGCGTGTCGGCTGCAGCCAGGGGAAGGGCACATACTGGAGGCCTTAGAAGGGCGAAGGCAGAAAACGGTGCCGGGTGTGCCATATGAATGGCAGAAGGAGAGACACCCGGTTCTTCTGTCGTCTCTGCAAAGTTGCTCTTTGCAGGATAGGGGGAGTGTGACCGAAAGTACCACACTAAGGTCATGTATTGGAGCGTGCCCCCTAAACCGACAGCGGAGGGCGCACGGGGCCGCCGGGTCCATCAGCAGTAAGGGCGCACGTCTCCCTCCTCCACCTGTACCTCGTCATGTCGAGTGGAAAAAAAATGCAAGACTCTTCAATGGAGGAGGGAGAAAGAAAACAAGAATAGAACGAAGAGTCAGGATTACGAGTGAGTATTCTGCATTTATTTTATATTTAGTTTTATATTTATTACAATTTTTTATATATCTGAATGTGTGCATGATAAAATAATAATAAGACATTTCATTGTATGCGAAAAGAGAAGTGTCACCTGCATTCCTTTTATTTATGTATTGGTACCAGAATCGAAGAATGTAATATATATATTTTACGTATATATATATATATATATATCTATATATATATATATATATATATATATATAATAATATATATATGTAAATATTTTTTTTTTTGGGTAAGCAAATTACTTACAGTCTAGTAATATTCAATCATTTATCTTCACTTTAAAACAAATTGCAAGTCTCTAGAACAATATCTCGATTTATGGTGAATATTTGAAAAAAATATTTTATTCCTCCGCGCGCCGATTCTCGGCCGAAAATCTCCGAAACGCGTAGGTCACATTCTCCTAATATTTGTGCCTTTTCATATTACGCTTATTTTATAGTTGTATATATGGAAATGTGCGCAAAACATGCACAATATAACAAAAAATATTGGAAGGTTGTAGCATTTCTCATTTTTGAAATATTTGCATATAAAGTACGATAAGTACGAAAAAAACTACGATCGGTCAACTTTGACTCAACCGAAAAGGTCAAAAAACGCATTTATAATATAAAAAACATCTTACAGTCTAGTAATATTCATCATTTATCTTCATTGTAAAACAAATTGCAAGTCTCTAGAACAATATCTCGATTTATGGTGAATTTTTGAAAAAAATATTTTATATTCCCTCGCGCGCGATTCTCGGCGCCGAAAATCTCCGAAACGCGTAGGTCACATTCTCCTAATATTTGAGCCTTTTTCATATTACGCTTTTTTAAAGGTTTATATAGGAAATGTGCGCAAAAACATGCACAATAAACAAAAAAAATATTGGTAAGGTTGTAGCATTATCATTTTTTGAAATATTTGCTATAAAGTACGATAGTCCCTCAAAAAACTACGATCGGGTCAACTTTGACTCAACCGAAAAGGTCAAAAAAACGCAATTTATAACATAAAAGCTTACAGTCTAGTTAATATTCAATCATTTATCTTAATTTTGAAAACCATATTGCAAGTCTCTAGAACAATATCTCGATTTATGGTGAATTTTTGAAAAAAATATTTTTTTCCCCTCCGCGCGCCGATTCTCGGCCGAAAATCTCCGAAACGCGTAGGTCACATTCTCCTAATATTTGAGCCTTTTCATATTACGCTTTTTTTAAAGGTTTATAATATGGAAATGTGCGCAAAAACATGCACAATATAACAAAAAATATTGGAAGGTTGTAGCATTTCTCATTTTTGAAATATTTGCATATAAAGTACGATAAGTACGAAAAAAACTACGATCGGTCAACTTTGACTCAACCGAAAGGTCAAAAAACGCATTTATGAACATAAAAAAAATCTTACAGTCTAGTAATATGCAATCATTTATCTTCAATTTAAAACATATTGCAAGTCTCTAGAACAATATCTCGATTTATGGTGAATATTTGAAAAAAATATTTTTATTCCCTCCGCGCGCCGATTCTCGGCCGAAAATCTCGGAAACGCGTAGGTCACATTCTCCTAATATTTGTGCCTTTTCATACTACGCTTTTTTTAGAGGTTTATATATGGGAATGTGCGCAAAAACGTGCACAATATAACAAAAAATATTGGAATGTTGTAGCATTTATCATTTTTGAAATATTTGCATATAAAGTACGATAAGTACGAAAAAAACTACGATCGGTCAACTTTTGACTCAACCGAAATGGTAAAAAAACGAATTTGTAACATAAAAAACTTACAGTCTAGTAATATTCAATCATTTATCTTCACTTTAAAACATATTGCAAGTCTCAAGAACAATATCTCGATTCATGGTGAATATTTGAAAAAAATATTTTTATTCCGTCCGCGCGCCGATTCTCGGCCGAAAATCTCGGAAACGCGCAGGCCACATTCTCCTAATATTTGAGCTTTTTCTATACGCTTTTTTTAGAGTTTTATATATGAAAAATGTGTGCAAAAACATGCAAAATATAACAAAAATTATTGGAAGGTTGTAGCATTTTCTCTTTTTTTATATTTGCATATGAAAAAAAAAAAATTAAACAAAAATTCGACATTCGGTCAACTTTAACTCGTTCGAAATGGTCGAAAACTGCATTTGTAAGCTAAAACTCTTACAGTATCGTAATATTCAATCATTTTCCTTCATTTTGAAACAAATTGCAAGTCTCTATAACAATATTTCGATTTATGGTGAATTAAAAAATTATTTTTTTTACATCCGCGCGCTACGAATTCTTGCATCATTTTGTGATAATATTTTTTCTGTGTTGCTTTTATCGTTTTACAATGTGTTATATATCAAAATGATCGCAATTTAGTGCACATTACAACGAAAAAAACGTAACTTGTTACTCTAACCGTTTGGCGCACAGCGCGATTTGAATACAATTATATATGAAATTTCGTTTTTGCGCTATCATATATCGCATTATTTATATATGATAATGATAATTTTTTTCATTTCTGATGGTTGCATACTAAACTTCAAGCAATGACAAAAAAAGGAGCCAAAAATGAACTCTTAATCTTGAAAACTAAGCACGCTGTGATTTTTTGAAAAAATATTTTTTCCGCTTACGCGCCCACTCTCAAACCCCTCCGGCACACGGAAAGTCATTTTTTTTTATTTACCGCTTCGGGCGTTTAAGATTAATACAGGTTAATTTTAAAAAGTTTTAAAAACAACCTCAGAGGATGCGCGCGAGAAACTTGAATATGAAACCTTTTTTAGGGGCACATAGGATCGGATAGTATCACAGCTTAATTTCAGTTAGCATAGAGAAATACAGAATCTTCTTCTTCTTCCTAGCTTAAACCCATTTTATATGGGGTCGCCATTACGAATGAGTCGTCTCCATCGATTTCTGTCTTGTGCCTCGTTCTCATTTATACCTTTCAATTCCATATCTTCCCTTACAATCATGCCATCTCTTTCTTGGTCTTCCCTTCTTCCTTCTACCCCTGCACTTCCATTTCCTCGTATGTCTTCCAACATGCCGTTCCTCCCTTCGTAACAGGTGTCCATACCATCGAAGCCTTCCTTCCTGTATTTTCTTCGATATTTCAGCTACCTTTGTTGATCATCTTATATACTCATTTCTAATCCTATCTTCCCTTGTTACTCCCGACATCCATCTCAACATTCTCATTTCTGCTACATCCATCTTCTTCTCCTCTGTTTTCCTCATACTTGCCGTTTCTGTTCCATATAACATTGCTGGTCTGACCACCGTCCTATGGAACTTTCCTTCAATTTCAGAGGGACCTTCTTGTCACAGAGGGCCCCTGATGCAGACCTCCAGTTATTCCATCCTGCCTGAATTCGGTGTCTCACCTCTTGGTTCCATGCTTCCACTATCCTCCAATACGGACCTAAGTACTTGAACTTCTGTACTTTCTTTATTTCTTCCCCACCCAATCTTATGCTACTTCCACCCGTCCTCAGTAATACTAGAACACATATATTCGTTTTTGTTTTGATCTGCTTATTCTCATTCCTCTCTCTCAAGTGCTGCTCTCCACCTCTCCAACCTCCCTCCAACTCCTCCTTCCCCTCTGAACACAACACAATGTCATCCGCGTATAATATGCACCATGGCACTGCTTCTCTAACATCCCTGGTCATTACATCCATCACGATGTTGAAGATGAATGGGCTAAGTGCTGACCCCTGTGTAATCCAACTCCTATCTCAAATCCATCCGTCTCACCAACACTACTACCTCACTCTAGTATACACATTCCTGTACATCTCCTGAATAATTCTGACATACTTTTCCGGCACCATCTTCTCCCTCAAAACATCTCCATATTTCTTGCCTTGGCACTCTGTCATAGGCCTTTTCAAGGTCTATGAATACCAGATGCAGGTCTCGTTGTTTTTCTCTGAATTTCTCCATTTAGCTGCCCTTATGCAAAATATTCCATCCGTTGTGCCGCTTCCCTTCATAAATCCTAACTGTTCCTTCCCATCTTCTAACTTCCTCTCTCAGC
The DNA here is from genome assembly GCF_015104395.2 of Macrobrachium nipponense. NCBI lineage: Eukaryota > Metazoa > Arthropoda > Malacostraca > Decapoda > Palaemonidae > Macrobrachium > Macrobrachium nipponense. The sequence continues at coordinate 29,872,927 of NC_061094.1, read as the reverse complement.
CTGCTATCTATAGATCTTTCCAAAATCTTCAACGTGTGAGACATTAGTTTTATACCTCTATAATTACTGCATTCCTGGACATCACCTTTACCTTTAAATATAGGTATCAATATGCTTTCCCGCCATTCTTCTGGTATCTTTTCCTGTTCGAATATTTTTACCATCAGATCATACAAGATGTCTACCCCTTCCTCTCCTAAGGCTTTCCAAACTTCGACTGGGATTAAGTCAGTCCTGTTGCCTTCCCATTTCTCATTCTTTTTAAGGCTCGTATCACTTCATCCCTAGATATCCCATTACCATTCCCATGTTTACTTGTCCATCCTCTCTTACAAGTCTTTCATTTTCTTCATTTAGCAGTTGTTCGAAATACTCTTTCCATCTTTTCAGGATGTCTTCTTCCTTTTTGATTTTTTACGACCGTACCATTCCTATCTTTCATTTGCTTAATATGGGTGATGTCCTTTGTTCTTTTATTTCTTACTTTTGACAGTTTGAGCATCTTACTCAACCCTTCCTTGGTTTCCAGTTCATTATAAACCTCTTCATATGCCCTTGCCTTAGCTTGAGCTACCACCCTTTTTACTTCTTTGTTTCTTTCTCTTAATCTTTCTCTGTCCTCCTGCAGCTGTGACTCTTCAAATCTCTTCTTTGCCTCCCTTTTACCTTTCACCACTTCCCCCACCTCTTCTTCCCACCTCCCATACTATTCCAGATGTTTCCCCTAGTATCTCCTTTCCATGTCTTCTAATCACTGATGCATTATGCCTCCACCATTCTCCCACATCTTCAATTCCCAGATCAACCTCTCCCAGCACTCTTCTCCTGAACTCTCTCTTCTTATCATTATCCCTCCCTAACAATTTATACCACTTGATTTTCTTTACCCCATTCGTTTTCGTTTTCTTTTCTCTTTTCATCTTTAAATCCATACAAAGGAGCCTATGTTGGGGGGCCACGTGGTCACCTGGGATAACTTTACAATTCCTAACTTCCACCAGCCTTGATCTATTGTAAAGGAGGTAATCTATTTGTGTGCATCTACCGCCACTCCTGTATGTTATCAAGTGCTCCCTCTTCTTTTTGAAGAATGTGTTCACTATTGCCATATCAAAGGACACGGCAAAGTCTACTATACTCTCTCCTTCTGGGTTTCTCTCAACCCAATCCCATGTCCTCCATGCACACGTTCAATTACATCCTTTTCATTTTACGACATGTCCATTAAAGTCTGCCCCCACTACAGTCCTCTCCTGCTCTTCCAGTTCTTGCGTTACCTCACTCATTTCGTTCCAAAAACGGCTCTTTTCTTCCTCTGTGCAGCCCACTTGTGGAGCATAAGCGCTAATGATGTTCATTGTCCCCTCCATAACATATCTTCACTCTCATAATGCGGTCATTCTTTCTACTCACTTCCGTCACTGCATTCTTCATTTCCCCCGACAACACTACTCCAACGCCATTCCTACCCTGCTCATTTGCTCCACTATAGATTAACTTGTAGCCATCCCCCAGTTCTTTAGCTCCTTCCATCGAGTTTCCTGCACACACAAAATATCCACTCTCTTTATCCTCATTAACTCTGCCAACTCTCTTCCTCTTCCTGTCATAGACCCAATATTGAGCTGGCCTATTCTGATCACATTTAGAGCTCGCTCTTTAGCTGCACCCGATCATGATGCAGTAGCCCTCGCCTTGTCACAGAGTTAGGGCGATGTGTCTGTGCGTCGTTTACGGAGTACGCCCTAGCCCTATTCTCATCAATATCACGACTCATTCCATTGGTTTTGGCGTGGGTTTTTACAGTCGGATGCCCTTCCTGACACCAACCCTCCCTATTTATCCGGCTTGGGACCGGCACCCATTGAGGCTGGCTTGCCCCCACAGGAGGCTAGATTATAGAGAAATACAGAATCATGATTAATATTCTCTTTTGACTCTTATGTTGCCTGGCAATCTTACAAATAGCTCCGTTTTCCACTTCTTTGTCTAGTAATTTACTACCAGGTAATATAGAATTTTTTTTCTTTTTTTGGGATTCGTATTGATATCTGTTTATTTTATAATTATGGATATTTTTACAAGTCATAATACAAAACCTGGATAGGTTCACTCATTGTTAATGCCATGGATAAAAAAGTTTGTAGAGCTGACTCTTTTGAATTCCCACAAATATCAGCGAATTCATGTGGTTAAGTCTGGTTCTAAATGGCTTTCTCCCCCCCAGTATTTGGATGTCGTCTGAATTTCACTTTGCCCTTGTGACAAGTATAATTTCACTTGCAGGCTGATTAATGGAACCTAGTTACAGTATCCTGCAGCTACGAGAGTATTTCACACATCGCAACTTCAAAAAAAAAATCGTTAGTCACTGCGGACGACGGCAGTCGAGTAACAACCGCCTACAATGTGAAAGGAATAAGCATCATCATAGACTTCTTCGACCGACACCGTATCCCGTCGTTAATCTCGTTTTAATGCGGAATGCTCCGGCGGCTGTCGGAAATCGACCACAAAAGGGACATACTTCCGACAATTACGACCCGAAGGATAATCAACTCTACTTTGCTGGCGACTCATGCTGGGGGTGATTTTATTCATCGCGAACGTATTCATGTGGCTTAGGATGCAGAGAACAAGTATGAGCGCAAAACAGAACGTTGGACCCCGCCCAGGCAATTTTCCCCTTGTTTTAACCATTTGGAAATGGCCGTTTCATTTGGCTATAGGTGGTTGTCTGGAACTGTGTAATGGACGAAAAGTTGTTCGAACGCTAGTTAAATGTGTAGTAGTATAACCTCGGTCATGTATCCTATATATAAAGTATCATGTATCCTATATATAAATGATCATAAATAACATAATCGAAATATATTTTTTGCGTGTACGCACTAGGAATCTATATATAAATGATCATAAATAACAGAATCGAAATATATCTTTGCGTGTACGCAATAGGAATCTATTTAAAGTGCACATATATTAATCATAATTATATGAATCCATATACATATGTATAAAACACTCAGGTAGCCTATAATCAATCTGTTACCTTTTATCTTACCAATAACTGCAGATATATAACAGTTAGCATAAAAATCAACGAATCAATCAGCATAAACATTAATAATTTTATCAATTCATATATGAAATTTTTATCAGTTAAAATATGATTTTTATCATGTTAATCTTTGTTCTATGCGATTATCAGAGTACATTAGTATTTTCTGTAGTATATGTATCTTAATAAGATGAAGTGAAAAACTGTATCAGTATATATCACGTGATCACTATTATTTACCAATATCATAATGTTTATATCTTTTTTACTTGAATCTGTATTGTGTACACCATGAATTTTTCTTTTACTTATAAGTATTTTCTATTTATCTATATATATATATTCACATAGTGTCTGTATCACACTCCTATAAGTCAAATGCAAGTCAAGTTTGAGTAATATTCAGTAGTTGGTTTTGGTAGCTGACCGAGCTTTTATGTAATGATTACATAATAAAAATATGGAATGTTAGTCCATATATATAAAAGACTAAAACTAAAGAGGTCAACCAGATTGCTTGCAGGAATGTGATCAGACTAGAGACGCTAAAGATGACGTATACAATAAAGTATGTAGGCTAAGTTGACATGCCGTCATCTGTGGTCATTCATTTGTTTTGAAACATTAGTCCAAGCTCCCTGCTTGAGATAACTACCGCGACCTATAATTCAAACGGCCTACGTGATCTGTAGTGTGTCTCATTGTATGTATGTTCATATGTTCGAGCTACTGTCTGTTCCTTTATGACTGGTAACCGAGATGGTAGTAGGGCAGAATAGAGTTAGCTATCGTCATTAGAAGACTTGTATCTCTTTACCTAAGCTTTATCATGTAGAGAGAATAGAATTAGCCATCATCATTGGCAGAAGCGATCAAGCTATCGTCATTAGAAGACTTGTACAATCATACCTGATCTTCACCATGTAAACTCAGAAGAATATATATATTTTTATACTTCGTGTTTCCTACAAGAACCTCACATCATTGCCGAATCATCATGAGTTTAACACATCGTCGTCATAACCAAAGAAGATAATACCGACTTCGTAAGTGATCTACAAACCCCAAGACACTCCATTGAATATGGAAGTGCAATACCAACCGACTTAGCGTAAGATTATCGCAAGTCTAACATTACCTCATAGGGCGCCTTATTATACAAGGCAACAGCCTTAAAAAAATATATATATATATATATATATATATATATATATATATATATATATACTATATATATATATACATATATATATATATATATATATATATATATATATATATATATATATAGATAGAATATTATATTAAATATTTATTAATATGTATATATAATATATATGAAAGATGTACACTTATACACTAGTTTATAAACGATCACCAGTCTTCCTTTTTCAAACGAATTCAATATGCACCATAAGAATTGCTCTACTACCAGAAAACATGCTTTCATTGTAGTAAGCATTATGACATTTTGAAGCATATTCAGCTTGACAATACAATGCATTATGGCTTATAACAGTAATAAAGTTCATAACTTTATGCACATTTGGAAAAATAAGAATTGGTGATTAATGAAGTGAAACTTAGCACTTTCTATGCAGTATTAAGTTAATATTGAACATGTTGCAGTCAGAGATGTGTCACCGCTAATGCTTTGTCAAGGACAGCTTAATTTTTCATTATTAAGTGTGCTGTAAAATAAGAGTTATCACTGTAATTCAAACTTTCCTCGTTTAGTGGGGGAGGAGTTGCAAACTTTCCTTGTTTAGCGGGCAGAGGAGTTGCAAACTTTCCTCGTTTAGGTTTAGCGGCGGAGGAGGTGCAAACTTTCCTCGTTTAGTGGCATAGGAGTTGCATATAAGTAATTCTTGGCATGAATTCAAGTTGTTGTGACATCATTTATGTCAAGTACTGATTTCCCTTTGGCAGGCAACTTGATCCTGCCATTCCTACAGGAATGCAAGAATTCTGTTCCAATGATATGGAATAATAAACCATCTTTTTCATCATCTTCACTTCAAGCCTTCACATCACATGACCATACAGCTCAAATCTCTGGCCTGAGGCCCATGGCATCATTTTTGGTTCCCCTACTGCCTACTTATCAATTCACCAACTTAAAAAATACGTTTCGAGAAATGTTACTTCTCTCAAATTTTAAGGAGAATTCTAAAGTGCCAACTCTCTTTGAAAAGTGTTCAAACCACTACATCTGTTCTATGTGTACTCTAGCCCCAACTGTTAAACTTTGTATTTTTCTCTGACAGTGCATTTATCTGAAAACAGTACAAATACTGAAAGCCTATTATCCTAGCATCTGCATCACACTGCATAAGAGCAGAAATTGCAGTGCAGTGTCCGAAGGCCACACCATCTCCGATGAACTGTCACCTCACCAATGTATATTCATATACATATACCCAAAGGTCAAATCACCCTTTCTTCTTATAATAACTATAACTCAAATTCAAACAATTTATGTATTAATTAAGATCACTGTCAATTACTGAACATAAAGTAAAGTATTTGGAAAGCACAACAGAAAATATGAACTCAGGTTTTAATTGGCTAATAATATTGTCACAACACAGCCTGCAACCCAATCCCTCTGCCCCCCCACAAACAAATAATTACTGTAGTGAGGAAGGGAGGAGTGAAGGACAGGACTCACCTGCCAGCATAATGATGATAATTGTTCCCTCAACAAATAGAAATATTTTCATATGGAA
>NC_061094.1:29842137-29862137 GCF_015104395.2 Macrobrachium nipponense | reverse complement strand
CTCTCTCTCTCAGGAAAAGTCTCTCTTTAACTAATTGGTATTATCACATATGCACACTGTGTGTGTTCATAATTAACAATAATAAAACTGTAATTACAAAATTCCTATGTGATAGTATTTGAAAAGAATAAAAAAACTTTCTGTCACACTTTTTAAGTAAGAACTCCTTAGCAATGTAACTGTAATTACAAATAAAAATTCTTTTCCTCATACATTCTAACTCCAGAGAAGCTCATCAAGTCCAGAGCTGTCAAATATGTCAAGTAATGTGACAGGAGGGGAGTGCTGCTGCCTCTTTACTGAAATGAGATCATTTTTATGGTACATGTATGTAATAAGTTTATAAATATTTTCAAATAATAATAATATAACTGTAATTACAAAATTCATATCTTAAAGTATTTTAAAGAAATACAATAATCTTTTCATTCCACTCTTTTAAATAGAGACAACTCTCTCTCTCTCTCTCTCTCTCTCTCTCTCTCTCTCTCTCTCTCTCTCTCTCTCTCTCTCCTTCCCCACAAGATACATATGTCATAGTGGTCAATCTCTCTCGCTCTCGCTCTCTTTTGGCTGGAAGTGTTAGAAGTATATAATATGCATATATCTTTGTGGGTACTATTGTTCAAGATGACTTTCAAATGATATTAATAATATAATCTCAAAGATTAATACTGTAATCAGGTAATAATTTTAGGTAAATTTGATGGAAGATGTTATTTAAGATATACATTTGGTATCCGAACTTTCAAGATATGCAGATACAAGCATTTTTAGAGGGGGAGTTCTAACTATTTGTGGGTTCGACCTTATTGGGGGGGGGTTGTCCGGTACGCACCCCCAAATATATGACCACTGTGTGTATATGTATGTATACACACACACACACACACACACATATATATATATATATATATATATATATATTACTATATATATATATATTATATATACATATACATACATACATACATACATACATACATACATACATATATATATATATATAGATATATATATTATATATATATATAATATATATTATTATATATAAATCTTATAAATATATATATATATATATATATAATATATATGATATATATATATATATATATATATATATAAATATATATATACAGGTGTGTATATAGTATATATATATATATATATATATATATATATATATATATATATATATATATATATATATATATATATATATATATATATATATGAGTGTGTGTATGTGTGTGTGTGTGTATGTGTGTGTTTTCCTGATGTACAGTAAATTCAGTATTATGGGCTATTTGTGGCTTAACAAAATGTGTGTGTTGAAATTTAAACTAGGTGAAACGGTGAAACAGACATCCTAACCTGAGCATTTACATTCGCGTTGCTGTCAATGAGGAGACTGGCAATGCGGGAATGACCATGGAAGCAAGCAGAATGTAAAGGCGTTGTCTTATTGCTATCTTCAATGTTGACATCTGCGCCCCTGTAACCAAAGAAAAATGTTGGAAAGGCAAGTAACATTAATATTAGTTTGAAAGTCTGTCATCTTATCAGTATGGTAGATGATGATAATAATAATAATAATAATAATAATAATAATAATAATAATAATAATAATAATAATAATAATTACCAAATCTACAAACAAATACTGTGCATCATTTAAGTTTCATTCATTAACACTTAAAATCTAATACTTTCTTCAGATGCACACTGATAACACTTAACCCTTTAACGCCGATTGGACGTATGGTACGTCGATATAAAAAATTTTATTTTTAAATTCGCGGAAAAATAGTTATAGGCCTACTAGGCGAAAACTTTTGAATCACACGCCTTGGGGGATGCTGGGAGCTCACAGATCAAGGCGTTGTTTTGTTTACAATCGTTACGCAGGCGCGCAAGCACAAATTTCTTTCTTATCGCACTAAAAAGTATTAGCGACACATCTCAGAAATTATTTCGTCACGTTGACATAATTTTTGCACCATTTTAAATTAGCCGTTACATGGAGTATTATATATGGAAATATGCACAATTTCATGTAGAATACAACAAAAAACAACTCATGGTTGTAGCTTTTATCAGTTTTGAAATATTTTCATATAAATAACGATAAGTGCCAAAATTTCAACATTCGGTCAACTTTGACTCGACCGAAATGGTCGAAAAACGCAATTGTAAGCTAAAACTATTATATTCTAGTAATATTCAATCATTTACCTTCATTGTGCAACAAATTGGAAGTCTCTAGCACAATATTTCAATTTATGGTGAATTTATGAAAAAACTTTTTCCTTACGTCCGCACGGTAACTCTTCCGAAAAAATCATAATTTTTTTCGTCCGATTGTCGTAATGTTTGCACCATTTTAAATTAGCCGTTACATAAAGTTTTATATATGGAAATGTGCGCAATTTCATGTAGATTACATCTAAAACCACCCATGGTTGTAGCTTTTATCAGTTTTGAAATATTTTCATACAAATAACGATGTGCCAAAATATCAACCTTTGGTCAACTTTGACTCGACCGAAATGGTCGAAAAACGCAATTGTAAGCTAAACTCTTATATTCGAGTTGATATGTTCAATCATTTACCTTTATTTTGCAACAAATTGGAAGTCTCTAGCAAAATATTTCGATTTATGGTGAATTTATGAAATAAAACATTTTCCTTACGTCAGCGCGGTAACTCTTCCGAAAAAAATCAGACATTTTTTCGTCCGATTGTCGTAATGTTTGCACCATTTTAAATTAGCCGTTACATAAAGTTTTATATATGAAAATGTGCGCAATTTCATGTAGAATACAACAATAAAACAACCCATGGTTGTAGCTTTTATCAGTTATGAAATATTTTCATATAAATAACGATGTGCCAAAATATCAACCTTCGGTCACTTTGACTCGACCGAAATGGTCGAAAAACAAAACGCAATTGTAAGCTTAAACTATTACATTCTAGTAATATTCAATCATTTACCTTTATTTTTCAAGAAATTGGAAATATTTCGATTTATGGTGAATTTATGAAATAAAATTTTTCCTTACGTCCGGGCGGTAACTCTTGCGAAAAAATCATAAATTTTTTTGTTGATTGTCGTAATGTTTGCAGCATTTTAAATTAGCCGTTACACTAAGTTTTATATATGAAAATGTGCGCAATTTCATGTAGAATACAACAATAAACAACCTATGGTTGTAGCTTTTATCAGTTTTGAAATATTTTCATATAAATAACGATAAATAGAAAAAATTCGTCCTTCGGTCAACTTTAACTCGACCGAAATGGTCGAAAACTGCAATTGTAAGCTACAACACTTACAGTCTAGTGATTGGTCGAAAACTGCAATTGTAAGCTACAACACTTACAGTCTAGTAATATTCAATCAATTACCTTCATTTTGCAACAAACGGGAAGTCTCTAGCACAATATTTCGATTTATGGTGAATTTTTGAAAACAGCTTTTTTTTACGTCCGCGCATTACGAATTCATGCATCATTTTGTGATAATATTTTCTCTGTGTTGCCTTGATCGTTTTACAATGTGTTATATACCAAAATGATTGCAATTTAGTGTACAATACAACAGAAAAAAATTAACTCGTTAGCTTTAACCGTTTTGCTCACAGCACAATTTGAATACAATTATAAATGAAATTTTGTTTTCGCGCTATCATATATCCCATTATTTATATATGATAATGATATTTTTTTCATTTCTGATGGTTGCATACTAAACTTCACGCAATGACAAAAAAAGGAGCCAAAAATGAACTCTTAATCTTGAAAACTAAGCGTGCTGTGATTTTTTTGAAAAAAACATTTTTTTCTCTTTGGCGCTCACTCCCAGACCCCGCCGGGATACGGGAGACAATTTTTATTATACCCCTTTGGCGTTAAAGGGTTAAAATGAATTAGGTAATAAAAACTGACCAAGCTTGACATCCAAATAAAAATGTAATCAATTGTTCCTTATAACAGAGTAAATCTTCCAAAAATAATTAGTTATTACATAATTATGACACCAGAAAGAAATAAACATTTTGGTGACTATCAATGGCCAGGCAGTAAAAGATGCAGAAATATTTTGCCTGTGTGACAGTGCCTTTCCCTAGCCAACATACAGGACTTTACGGCAGGAGTTAAGAAGACAAACAATAAGGAACAGCATGGCATCAGATTTGATAAGAAGTGATGTTGCATGATTGCTGGTCAATACCTAACAGTAGCCCATTATTAAACAAAAATTCATCTTACACTACTGAGTAAATAGAAGACATTCTGGAAAACTGTGACAGCAAAATGCTGAGAATCAAGGCTGGAATGTATTGAGGATATCGTAACGCAAATGATGGAACAATTATAGTAATATAACAAATTTTAAAAGTAATGAATGAGTAGCCTTCCTAACTGACTGGTGGTTTGCCCCACGTAGGAATTTTTCCTGGTTGTGCAATGTTGAGTATATGAATCAGTGACATGCCTCTGATCAGAGGAGTAAAAAGTTTGCTCAGCTGTCAGACTTCTGGGCTTTTCAAAGTAATGAGTTTGAATGCAACATTACTCCAAAAAGGCTATGAAGAACATTGTGTCAGAGACAGTAAATCTACGATAAGCAATAGGTTATTTTTATTATCTTTCCCTCTCTCCCATTGCTTGAGAGAGGGTAGGATTTCCTTCTATTAGATCATAACCATGAAAAAATAGAAAGGCTGACCACTCACCTGCATCTGTGTCCATCCAGTGTATGATGGTCTAGGAACCTATCCTCTGTGTGCTGCGAGAGGAAGGTACAAGGAGGAAAAAGGAGGGAGGCCAGTCACACACACACACACACTTTCACTTTTATTACCGTACATCTTAGGACAGATACTACCTGTCCCGCTATGGGAACTGGATGAGCTACACAACTTGTTGAGCAGCCACCACAGGACCCAAGGAAAAAGTATCCAAGGACCTATGACCAATGCCCCTCAAATAGAAGGAGGTGAAAGTTGTCTGATGTAATCACACTCCTGCTCTCAGCACCTGATATACCGAGTGATTCTTCTTGATTGTGAGGGAGAGGACAATGCCCCTAACTTTGTGAGCTCTGGGCCAAAACATAATAGAGTCCTCCTCATTTGCATGGCATATACCTATTTGATGATTTCATAAAGCCAAAGAGATATTGTGTTCTTGGACACCTCTTTCTTGGCCTTGCTAGTGCTAACAAAAAGTCGTTGGCACCCAGGCCTGAGTTGCCGAGTCCTTTTAAGATAGCACTGCAACACTCGAACTGGATATAGTAATATCTTTTCTCGCGCATTACCTACAAAGTCAGCTAGGGAGGGGATCAAAAAGGACTCAAATCTGGTGTCAGGGACCACCGGATTCTGAATCTTTGCCACAAATTCTAGGATAAATTTGAGCAAAATAGATTCCCATCCCCTTGAGTGTTTAACATTATAAGAAAGAGCATGAAGTTTGCCTACTCTTTCTGCTGGTGCCAGGGCAAATTGAAATAAAGTCATGAGAGTCAGATCCCTGTCTGACAACTCTCATAGAGGCTCGTAAGGTGGACAAGTAAAGCTCCGAGAGAAGAGAGTCACATCCCACTCATGGGGCCTGAGTTCCCTGGGAGGGCAAGACTTTTCAAAGGTTCTCATCAGCATACAGATCTCCCAAGAGGAAGAGAGATCTTTGTCCTTTAGGCATAGGACCATGCCCAGGGCAGCTCTATAGCCCTTAATTGCTGAGACAGAAGTGCTTCTCTTTGCGAAGGAAGACTAGAAAGTTTGCTACCTGCTGGACAGTAGCTCGACCAGAAAGAAATCCCTTTCACGACACCAACCACAGAAGATGGCCCATTTCCCATGGTAGACATCCACAAAGGATTTCCACAGATATCCAGACATCTCCAATGCTGTTTGGTGAGAAAGCCTCTTGTTTGTAGGAGACCTTAGGTAGTCTCCAGGCATGAAAGAATAGGGGCTCTATGGACTGGTGACCTCTCTATGTGAGGTTGGCAGAGATGGCTGTGCCACGGGAGGATTTCTCTCAATGCCTTGAATAGCAGAGCCAGCAGGTCTGGCATGTGGCCATTTGGGTGCCACCAGGGTCATTCTGAGATATGCAGTGATCATTACCCTGTTGATCACTTGACAAATAAGACAGGATGGAGGAAAAGTGTGTGTCGATATTGTCCCATGGATGTTGAAAGGCATCCTCTGCTGCAGCCCAGGGATCTGGAACGACTGAGCAAAACACTGGCAACTTCCTGTTGTGTCGACTTGTAAAGAGATCTATTACCCGTCTTCCCAAAAGACTGAACAATCTTTCCACAACGTCTGGGTGTAAGGACCATTCTGTCCCTATCATCTGACCTTCACAGCTGAGTTTGTATGCAACTACATTCTTTTTGCCTGGGATATATATGGCTGACAAATCCACTGAGTGTGGTATTGCCCACTTGTGCACTTGCACCGTCAAATGATGAAGTTGGCAAGACACTAGTCCCCTTTGCTTTATGACATATGCCACTACAGTAGTATTGTCGCTCATTAGTAACACAGAGTGCCTCATTACTTGATCCTGGAACTCCTGTAGAATCAGGAAGGCTGCCTTGAGTTCTAGGATGCTGATGCGCAAGTGGTTGTCATTCCAATTCCACACACCTGAAATCAACAAGTCCTCCAGGCATGCTACCCATCACTCCCTCGAGGCATCTGAAAACAGAAATATCTTGGGAGGGGGAGTGTGAAGTTGGGACTCTTATTATGAGGTTCCTGTCATCTAGCCACCAGCCTAAGTCCTGTCTCACTTCTCTCGAGAGAAGAATGGGAAGGGACAGCAGATCCCTTGCTTGAGACCAGAACTCCCTCATCCTCCACTGGAGGGAGCAGAGGTGAAGTCGCCCATGAGGGACCAGCTTCTCCAAAGACGACAGGTGACTGAGAACGATTTGCCACATTCGAGCTGGTTATTCCTGCTGGGACAAAAATAACTGCACTGTCTCCTTGAACTTACAGATTCAAGAGTCTGAAGGAAAGGCTCATTTCTGCCAAATCTATCAGCATGCCCAAGTATTTTATCCTCTGTTCGGGTATGAAATCTGACTTCTCAAGATTTATTGCAATGCCTAGGCTGCCACAAAACTCGAGGAGACGACCTCTGTTCTGAAGCAACTTCAAATGAGAGCTTGCCTAGACTAGCTAATCGTTGAGATACCTCAAAAGATGTAACCCATGTGAATGAACCCAAGTTGAAACAAGGATGAACATTCTCGTGAACACCTGTGGAGCAGTTGATAATCCGAAGCAAAGATCCTTTAACTGATACACCATCCCATTAAAGATAAAGCAGAGGTAATTGCGAGAGGACTGATAGATTGGTATCTGGAAATGTGCACCCTAAAGATCCACTATAAGCATAAAATCAGACTCCCTGACAGCTCCCAGCACTGACTGAGTTGTTTCCATTTTGAATCAAGTCTGCCAAACGAATCAATTCAAGACTGACAGGTCTATGACTGGTCTCCATCCCCCTAATGTTTTCTCCACTTGGATGATCCTGCTGTAAAATCCTGGAGACTGGTCAGTCACGATTTCTACAGTCCCCTTCTCCAGCATCGTCTTCACCTTGCTCCTTCGATGAGCCAGGAATGTCGTAAACCGGACAGTATTAATGGTGAGGGGTGTGTGAGATTTGAAGGGAAGTAAATATCCTACTCGAAGGATATTCACTACCCAGGATTCCACTCCGTGTCACTGCTATGTTACCCAATGGCTTGACAAGCATTTCCCCTCAACCGGTGGCAGCATGTGGAGGTGAACGGCGCCCTTAGCGTCCTCCTCCCTTCTTCTTCCCCCTACCTCCCTTCCCCAGGTTGGCAGAGGAGCAAAAGGGCTGCTGGACTGCACCCATCCTAACAGGGTGCTAAAGAAGGCTAGAAAGTTTTGTGAGGGGCCCTAGGATTTTGTGGTTTCCTGGAACCAGACAAAGGACCAGCCTGACCAGAGAATCAGGCTGCACTGGCATGTGAAGGCGCAGCAGTCTTTGTCACTGGGTGGTGAACGAAGTGGTCACTGTCATCGGCCCTTCATCCGTTTCTCAGAGTTAAGTCCGTTTCGAGACTCACAAACTTCCGAACTTAAGTACCAAGTTTGCCCATAGGTTAGCTGTCCAGTGGGCCAAGTAAGTAAAAGTCTTACCTCCAGACAAGAACAGTCTATTAAAGTTAGCAATTCCTTCGTTGGGGAGTGAAGGAGAGGAAGTGATAACCTTAGAGACTGCTGTAGACCAATGATCAATCAAAGAGACTGCTTGGAATGATGTTGCCATAGCAGTTGTTTCCGAAGTTGCTGACTCCTGATGAAAAGGGAGATGTTTTCTGCTCAGGTTGCGCCAATGACAGACCTGGACCGAGATGAACCAAGTCCGGGTCGATCTGTCCAGTCGGGATTTACCTCTCTGAAGGTTTACAAAACTTCTTTTGACGATGGGGTGATGGAGGAAGCAGCTTAAATGAGTGGCTGGCTCATACTGAGCTCTCTTCGGGAGACGAGAGAATTCACTGGACCCGGAACTAATTCTGCAAGCTTTGACCATGGCAATCCTATTAAAAGTATGGATTCCCTTCTGGGCCTGACCAGGGCTTTGAGGCCCGAAGGAACAATCCCATTGCCAGCCAAGGTCTCATCAACGAGGCTGTTATACTGACAAATCAATTTAACAATCTCTATGTCAGATTTCTGCAGCTTGGGAGTATCTGTGTCCTTGGGAAGAGGACCCTTTGTTCCTCCCAAGTTGCCTTCTCCACAGGTGAGAGACCTCCACTAGAACCCCCATGATCCCTCCCATGGTTTCTCGCATAGCACAAGGAGGTCGAAGGAACATGTGAGAGAGGCCTGGCACCCATGTTGACCTGCCAGAGACTGAAACCTCGGCAGGAGAGGAAAGCTGTGAGCAACTGTCATACTGAAATGACAATCATTTTACAGGTCTGGGAGAACAACTCCTGCCATGCGAAGGTAAACAGAGGCGGTGTCCCTGGAAGAGGATGCACACCCTCACGAAAGCGTGCAGGAGTTATCCCGAGGAGAGTAGATTTGCTCACAAACATGAGTAAGATCTGCCCCAGGGAGAACGGTCATCCCTGTAGGGCGAGAGATTGGTTTGTCCTAACAAAGTGCAGGACTTGTCCTAGAGGCCAAGGCCTCTATTAGCAGTAATCTGATGTGCAAACCCTACGGTTGGAATTGCCTACTTGGGACCTGATCCTCTGACTATCTAAGGGGTGGCTTGGTAGGAACTGCATCATGGGTTGGGGAATCGGGGGTGGGGCAATGTTTGCACACTGCACACCCACTCTCTATAGTCCGTGTCTGGGTTCAGGGACCCTGAACACTTATTGTAGCAGCGCACATCAATGAAGCCAAAGGGTAGCAACCTTTGGGAGGCATGGGTTGTAGAGACCCATATGTGAGGATCAGCCAGGGGCACGGGGCTGCCCCCGAACGATTTTTCTACTGTGATAAGATTGAGCCTCCAGGTCGGAACCTTGGAGTGCTGTACAGAAGAAGGACCTATACAAGGCATTAGGGATGCCTAGTGTCTGGTATTGGAGCCGCAACCCAGGCACACTGCTTCTGAGCTTCAGATGTCCAGAGACACTCAAGACTTGGGTCCCCTGTCCTGACCTTACTTACCTTACATTTTGTTTGGGTTGCCCCAGGTCCTCAGTGTGAGGCACCTCTAATGTCTATCAGAGAGTTGCTAGTACATCTTCCGGTATATTTTGCATCTTCCAATCTTGGATGGTCTGGGATGCAGTTTAGATATTTGTCGAGCTTATTCTTAAAACACATCTACGCTCACTCCTGATATATTCCTCAGATGAGCTGGCAACGCATTGAATAGACGCTGCATTATCGATGCTGGTACGTAGTGGATTAATGTCCTGTGTGCTTTCCTTATTTTTCCTGGTATAGTTTTGGGCACTATTAATCTACCTCTGCTTGCTCTTTCTGATATTTTTAGTTCCATGATGTTTTCTGCTATTCCTTTTATCTTTTTCCATGCCTGAATTATCATGTAGCGTTCTCTTCTCCTTTCTAGACTATATAATTTTTAAGGATTGTAGTCTTTCCCAGTAGTCAAGGTCCATAACTTCTTCTATTCTAGCTGTAAAGGACCTTTGTACACTCTCTATATGTGCAATATCCTTTTGATAGTGTGGGTACCATATCATATTGCAATATTCAAAGTGGACTACGAACATATGTTTTATAAAGCATAATCATGTGTTCAGCTTTTCTTGTTTTGAAGTGCCGTAACAACATTGCCATTTTTGCTTTACATTTTGCCAATAGAATTGCTATTTGATCATTGCATAACATGTTCCTATTCATCATCACACCAAGGTCTTTAACTGCTTCCTTATTTGTGATTGTCCTCATTATTAGGTCCCCTATATGCATATAGCTTTCCTTCTCTGTCTCCATAATTTATTGATTCAAATTTATCAGAGTTAAATACCATCCTATTTACCTCTGCCCAATCATATACTTTGTTAAGGTCTCTTTGTAGAGCATTCCTATCTTCATCACAAGTAATTTCTCTACTTATTCTTGTGTCATCAGCGAAACTACTCACTACCGAATCCTTAACATTACTGTCTATGTCTTCAATCATAATAACAAACAGTATGCAGCTAACACCGTACCTTGTGGCACACCGGATATTACCTTGGCTTCATACGATTTATCATCGTTTGCAATAACTATCTGTTTTTCTGTTGTGTAAAAAATTCTTTTAACCATCTTCCTACTTTATCCACGATATTGTGTTTTCTAATTTTCTTCGCTAATATATTATGGTCTACCTTGTCAAAAGCTTTTGCAAAGTCTAGATAAACCACATCTGTTTCATTTCTGCTTTTCATATTTTTGCATATGTTCTCACGGTGGACTAACAGTTGGGTTTGTGTACTTTTTCCGGGTACGAAACACGTTGTCCTATATTAAACAAATTATTTTTATTAAATGTTTCATAATATTTTTCTTCATTACCCTTCCATACACTTTCATAATATGTGATGTTAGACTCACAGGCTATAATTACTTGCCTCTAGTCTGATCCACTTTTGAAAGTAGGGGTAATATATGCTAATTTGTGCTCATCATAAATCTTGCCTGTATCTACACTTTGTCTTAATAATATTGCAAGTGGCTCTGCGATAGAATGAACTACTTTCTTTAACAAATAGCAGGAACTCCATCAGGCCCTGCTGCAGCTCCATTTTTAATTTCATTAATAGCTGCACAATATCAGCTTCATTAATATCTATGTCAGCTAAATATTCACTATTTTTGTCCCTTACTTCTATATCATTATCTTCATTATCTATTCTAAGGGTGAATTCTCTCTTATATCGTTCAGCCAATATGTTGCAAATTTCCTTTTTTCATTGTTAATCTCCCTCAATTCTTAGAGGGCCTATTTCTATTCTTCTTTTATTCATCTTTTTGTTTTTCGCGTATGAGTATAATAGTTTGGGGTTTTGCTTGATATTTATTAGGGTTTTTTCTTCCAAGTCCCGTTTTTCATTTTCTTTTGATTGTATAATCTTTTGTTCTGCATTTTCTATCTTACTTTTTAGTTTCTATAACTTTTCCATGCATTTTTTTCTTTTGCAAGACCTTTTTTCCACTTTCTGATTTTCTGGAACAAGATCCTTCTGTCTCTTGGTATGCATGACTGATGTTTACTTTTCTTCTTCGGTATATATTTATCCACTATTTTCTCTAATATATAATATCTCCGTATTTACCCTTATGTCATCACTTACGAAATGTTATCCCAATCTTTGTTTAATTCTTCATTTATTTCTGAGACAGGGGTAGTGGCCTACTGGATGTCCAGGGAAGTCCGAGACCCAGGTCACCTGTCCTGGGACAGAGGACAGTTGCATTCCACGCCTTGGATATCAGGCAAACACCAAGACAGGGGTTCCCCGAACAGGGGATTGTTGTAAAGGTATCTTCTGTACAAGAAGACATATCTTGTATCATGAGAAGGTCAATGGGCCTTTTCACAGACCAGATCGGCCACCCTTCTCCCCCTCAGGTCTGTCCACCTAATAGGACCCTCAGAAGACAGGGTTTTCTTATGATTTAACCCCACTGCCTTCGTCCTTTTCGGGTCTTTCCACCTAACGGGACCGTCAGAAGAAGGGGGGAGGTGAAAGTAGATGGAGATGAAGGCAATGGTGATATCAAAAGTGAAAGGGGGCTCTTCATTGACTTCACATTACTTTTGTACCTTTTTATTAATTCTTCTAGATCATTATCATCATGAGACATCGTGGGTGCGTCGATGTTGATGGGATCGGATGGATAACTGAAGACACGATTACGGTAGTCATGGCAACCTTAGATCCCATAACTGATACCGTAGTCTCAGTTACTGATACTGTAGAGACGGGTTTGGTTGGTAGCACTAGGGTGTGAGATGAAGCCCTTCACCGATGATTCTCCTGGAAGACCTAGGAAAGGCCAGAGCTTCCTCAGATCTTGAAAGGTCCTCCCAATCTCCCCTAGACCTGAGAAAGATGGAATTTTAGTGGCTACCTCCCTCTGACCAGGGGGGAGGGGAATGCTCCACCCTGGAGAAAATGGAAGAAACCCTTGAGAGATTGAGACCTGTCCTCTCTCCCCCATGCAAACTCTCCATTGCTGAAGCACCAGGAGAGTGTGGGGGAGTGAGTTCTCCCCTAGGTGAAGCAGCAGTGGACCAGAATCACATGGGAAGAGCCCTTCTGCCAAAGCAAGACAATTTTTCTGGCTACTTACATAAATTCAACATAGTATGTATAAGAGAGCTTAGAAATAGGACCTAGAAGACTAGAAAAGGGATATTGAAATGCTTATGATTCAGAAAAAGTAAGTACAATTTCAATGCTTTAGAAATACATTTTACATTCATAAAAAATTAACTTTTGAAAATGTTTGCAATGGTCACTGAATCAATGACACTGTATCTACTTACCTTTCTATGAGAAGGGATGCAATGTTCAGCTGACCCCTAGCACAAGCATGATGAAGGATGGACCAGTGGAGGTTGCCTTTGGTATCTGGACTTGCTCCCCATTCTAGCCATTGCTGTAACACTTCTGAATCTCCTGATTCTACACTTGGCATTACTGCTGACCAATCTGAAACCAAAAATTTATAATGGTTGGTTAATATAAATTAGAAGCCACGACCCTAATGGCCTTACTTGGTCCAAGCCTCTACAAAAGGAAGAAATAAGCAGGCAGTCTAATTCTTGTAAAATTCCAAAAGAATGTTATAGAAATACAAGAAATTGGTATCAAGCAAAAAACTCCAAGGCATGAAGGAAAGCCATTTTACACCATAAAAATACTGAAGGGCATATGTAGCCAACCTAAAGCTCAAACAACTAAGATAAATAAAGACCTTGTTGTATAAAAATAAACATTCACTTTCTACAATCAGTTTTGACCATTAGACTTGCAAGAGAAATTGAGAAATGATATTGTTATGATACAATAAAGTTTTATACATACTTACCTGGCAGATATATACATAGCTATTACTCCGTCGTCCGACAGAAATTCGAATTTCGCGGCACACGCGGCAGGTAGGTCAGGTGATCTACCCCCCCGCCGCTGGGTGGCGGGAATAGGAACCATACCCGTTTTTCTAATTCATATTTTTTCTTCCAGCTGTTCTCCTGAGGGGAGGCTGGGTGGGCCATTTAATTGTATATATCTGCCAGTTAAGTATGTATAAAACTTTATTGTATCATAACAATATCATTTTTATACATTCAACTTACCTGTCAGATATATACATAGCTGATTCACACCATTGGTGGAGGGTAAAGACAGCTATTACTGAATAGACCGGTAAACAACATACGTTGTAGGTAATAAATAAATAAAACCTTGGTTCCTATGTGTTTAGACGAAGGGTCGACTTCCCAGCTATTGCTAGTAGTCTGCTTCGTCTCAAGAGCCTCAGTGAGGATGTGACCTATGGCTAAGAGTTCTTGTAGATGGGGTCTTATCCACTTACTTGACAGAATCTAGTGGTCATTTGTCAATGGGGTCTTATCCACTTACATGACAATACACCAATGCCTATTGGCATAATTTAAGGAGCACAACACCGATCCCGATCACCTGATCCTAACACGAGGGTTTGTGCTTATTTGAAGTTTTTTGAAAAAGAAAGCTATCCCCAAAATTTTCATTTCCCAAATAATACCCCAGAAAATAATACACTTATGTTAAAATAAAAAATTAAAAAAAATTTTAATTCACTAGTTAAGGATCAGTGTCGGCTCCCTATCCCAGCAACGCATCCGTGGACACGTATAACAAGAGAGAAGGATCTCTCATAGGCCCACTTGATCTCCTTCGTGCAAAGAGAAGTCAACACAGAGTTGCATCTCCCGGTATTACAGCTAATACGACTCTCACAACATATTGTTATGGAAAGAACAAGAATTGTTAAAAGCTCGCACTTCAAGCGCTTTTAATTCTTAGCTGTTTGAAGGAAACATCAAGTTACTCAAGAAGTGCTTTAGAAATTCCACTCTTCCAAAGAAGACCAGGGCTTTCTTTGCAACAGATCTCTTCTGGATGAAGCCCAGAGCCTGGATTGCGCCTGGCTGGCGCCTCGCGCCTGCCTGGCGCCTCGCCCCTGGCTGGCACCTCGCCCCTGGCTGGCGCCTCGCGCCTGTCTGGCGCCTCGCGCCTGCCTGGCGCCTCGCGTCTGCCTGGCGTCTCGCGCCTGGCTGGCGCCTCACTCGCGCCTGGCTAGAGCCTGGCGCCTCGCCCCTGACTGGCTGGAGCCTCGCGCCTGGCTGGAGCCTCGCGCCTGGCTGGAGCCTCGCGCCTGCCTGGCGTCTCGCGCCTGGCTGGTGCCTCGCGCCAGCCTGGCGCCTCGCGCCTGCCTGGCGTCTCGCGCCTGGCTGGCGCCTCGCGTCTGGCTGGTGCTTCGCTTGCCTGGCGCCTCGCGCCTGGCTGACTTCTCCCCACTTGCAGGAGATTCGAGCTTGTTAAGAGTCTCGATGAAAACTGGCGATGTCCACCTCGGACACTTTATTTGCCTGATTTATTCGCCTCTAGCGCATCTGCGCCAGATTGGAGGCCTACTCCTTCTCCTCATCAGACAATGACAGTGTTTATTTGGACTGTCTCGCTCTGGCGTCTTTACGCCTGTTTGGCATTTGGCGCCTGATTGGCGCTACATTGTCGAAAGTCTGAACATCCACAATCGTTTATCAGGAGAAAGGAAAAGGGTGGAAGAAATTCTTTCACTTTGAGCTTATGGCCTCTGCAACAAGGGGAGGTAATTTAGTCGGCTACATCCAGTAGACGATAGGAAATCTAATAGTCCGAGAGACCAGTCTTCCTCCGAGGAGGATCATACTTGATACTTCAGTTGCTAACGAGCACTCTTCCTACATGTTGACGAGTTCTCTCGTTGCAAAATCTTCCCTATCCTTGCACGAAGGCAGGGAAAGAGCCTGGAAGTTTAAGGAGACTCTGAGCTGAAATTGGGAGGATTCCCGATTTCTAGCTCTTTTAAATATATCTCTTCGAACCTTCTGGGAAGTAGTTTTGAGCCCTCATCGTATTCCAAAGACTCTGTCAGCAAACGTTTAAACCTTATCTTCTTTTGTAGATAACAACGTAAATACATTGCCTGGACAACGAATCCTTTATCTGAAAGCGTTGATCCAGGAATAAAAGGTTATAGTTCTTTTGCCAAACATACCATGCTGGCAGGAACCCATTGCCGAGTCTTTCTAGAATTTGATTCCAGATTCCAAGCCCAAAAATCTCACTCGTCCTTTTGGTCGATAGTACCAAGAGAAACATTGATGAGGAGCAGTTCCATCTTGTCAGAACACGGAATCTGAGGCCCAAATAGGATCCCATTGTAACTATAAGATCTCCAAGTCTTGTCGTATAGAGGTATTGTGTAAGATCCCGAAGATCTTAATGCTCTGCTATCTCCAATTCCCTTTATAGAGACAGAGTATAGCCTTTTACTGCGTTCTTTGATAGCAGATATATACAAAGGTAATTCTTCCCTCTGAAAGGGAAGAAAAAAAAACCGCTATGTGGTTCACAGAGGTATCGGAAGAGGACAGTTTCCTCATTCCCTCAAGCACGATCTGCAGTAATTATATATCTTATCCATGACTACTGTCTATACCTTGAAACATCCTCTCATTCATGTCCACTTCTGGTCAGTCTGCACGCAGACAGACTCAGAGTGGAGAGGTTGTTAAGGTCCATTTAAATAGATGCTGAAAGAATATTCAGACTGTCAGTTGGAAAAAGACTTCCAAAACCTGCTACGGTGAGAAGCAAACGTGAACCTCTGAGAATCCAACCTCTCTAAGTCTAAAATGAGGCATAACATATCCTCTCTTTCTTTGACGCCCTTTGTCTTACATTCTGTAAAGAGTATCTTTTAGGGGAAAAAGACTAAATTTTATTCCCCTTTCTATAACATAAAGATGGCGTATATTGCTACCTCTCTCTTATATTCTTTCTTCCTGTCCTCGTGCCTGGGCAACGAGAGAATGGAAAAATTCTATCATCGTTATTCTGCAAAACAAATTATTATTATCCTATTCTCCTACTAACTGATCCCAGGATCGAGGAGAATCATTCAAGATTCCTATCCTAGGACATCAGGCCGTAATGTACGGTTTCAGATACTTGAAAGAGCCTCTCAACCCAATACTGAGAGCTCCTACGAGTCTTTTCCAGTACCAAAACATTACAAGGTCTCCCTTGTTATATGTTTACATAGGAGTAGGATAATATACCATCCTGTTAATAACAATGAAAGAGGAGAAAGAGGAGCTGCATGGTTCAAGGGACTAGCCAAAATGTGCAATAAAAAAGGGGTTGCCAAGGTCTTTCTAAAAACCTGCACCTGATTAACTTATGAGTCCGATATATTTTTCTATCACTTGTCTCATAAGGTTGAGGAAAGCGAGAGACCTCTAAAGATATCAGTTCTCTCACCATGTAAAGGTCTATAAAGCAGAAGAACCCACTTATCCTGAAACGTACTACCTTCGCCTGTGCGATATCTAGAATAATTGTCAGTAGAGGGTGATCTGGCAAAAAGAGTTTCTCCCAAAACAACTCCTCTTGCCAGGAAAGAAGTCGCTCAACTGACCACTATATTACCTGACATGAGAAGTCTGTTCTTGTTAGAGACTTCCGCAATTTCAGTTAATCCTGACAAGGGCCACGGCCGCCTGTGCGACAACTTGTGTCCCTGTCAGGAAAAAAACTGATCTTGTGTCAGTTCTCAAAGAGGAAACTCTTGGAAAGTCTATCTCCAAATACTGAGAAATTGGAGATCCTGATGTCTTGCGCCTGGCTGGCGCTTCGCGCCTGGCGGCGCTCGCGCCTGGCGACGCCTCGCGCCTGGTTTGGTGCTATCGCCTGGTTAAAGCCTGCGTCGCGCCTGGCTGACGCCTCGCGCCTGGCTGGCGCCTCGCGACCCTGGCTGGCGCTCGCGCCTGGGTTGGCGCCTATCGCCTGAGTTAAAGCCTGGCTGGGAGCCTTTATGGCCTATTACTCGCAACCTTGGTCAGGAAATCTCGATATCAAAATAAGAAGAGGTGCTGTAATAATCCTATAATTCTACAGTACTTCCATAGTTGGATGTGTTTCTTCTCAATTTTCCTCTAATACGAGTATATCGGAAGGGAAATTATTCTTTCCTCGGTTAATTCTTCCGTATCCCCCCCCCCTTTTTTCCTGAACGAGAAGGACCACTCCAGTGCGAGGGACTGAGTAACTTCCCAGCTCTATGTAGGAAAGCATAATTTGCTCTAAGGTATATCTATTAACTAATTATTTTCTAGTTAGAGCCAGGCGTCTGGCTGGCGCTTATGATTCCTTATGGCATGGTTTGAGGAAAAGGAAGCAGTCTACAGGAAGACTGTTCGTCTTCTTCTTGCTAAGAGATCTATGAAGAAGACAACTCTTTGCAATAAATGTTAGACATACTTTAACAGTTATTATCGTCGATCGAGGTTCTCACGGACAAAAAATCGCAAATTCTTGCATTGCTTTATTTAATAACTCGCTCAAACGAGAAATATTTTGGATGGTGCTCTAGGCTTATTGCACCAAGCTGGCGCAATTTGCGCCAGGGTGGCGCAACTTGCGCCAGGCTGGCGCAACTTGCGCCAGGGTGGCGCAACCTGCGCCAGGCCGGCGCAACCCGCGCCAGGGTGGCGCATCTGCGCCAGGCTGGCGCCTCCTACTAATTATCTTTATGTTATGTGCCAGAACATCTGTGTCTTTATGGTACCCGACATCCTTTCATATGTTAATTCCGTTCTTATTATGAAAAACTTTTATATACGTAGTATAATCCATTCAGGGAAACCATTTCCCACTAAAAGAATGTTTCCCATCCCGACTCATACAACTTCTGCGCAATATCCGATTCTAAATACGGTTGTGTCCTTTTTCGAAAGACTTAACCATACCGTAGTCTTGAAGTGGATCTCTATTACATCTTTCTTCTCACTAAAGATGTATTCTAATAAGCCATGCTTTCGTAAGTATGAGTGCATTAAATATAAGTAATCCCTTTCATGAAAGTATACGTAATTCACTTTCGTGAAAGTGGATGAGTGTCTACCGAAAACTAAGGTAGTTACACGTCACTACTCTTCCAAATTTTCGAAGTTAATTTTATCAAAAAATTCTAAAAGCGTATGCCGAACCAAAGATCCATTACTTCCCTGTAAAAGTTAGCCCAGACGATCGATGGCGATGAAACACGAAAATCCATCAGGAGGAACTGCAAACGTTGTTTACATTCCAAGCGACAGAAAAAAAATATGAATTAGAAAACGGGTATGTTCCTATTCCCGCCACCCAGCGGCGGGGGGGTAGATCCACCTGACCTACCTGCCGCGTGTGCCGCGAAATTCGAATTTCTGTCGGACGACGGAGTAATAGCTATGTATATATTGACAGGTAAGTTGAATGTATAAAAATTGAATTTTATCTTTTTTTAATGAACAATATGTAAATGATGATCAGTTGAAGGAATAGACGAGATGGGAAAAAAAACAAAAAAACTGTCTTAAATGCATAAAGGTCAAGTTACTTGACTAAATTAACAAATAAAAATGAAAGATTTTGTGTGAATGAGGAAATGATGGTTGAGAAGACAAAGAAAATGGAATAATGAGAAATGAAGCAAGGGTAAATACATGAATAGAAGAAGTAGACTAACAACTGTCGATCATGAAAGGGGAAAAGATTACGTAATCAAAGAGAAACTAGGCAAAACCCAGTATACTGCAGGGGGGGGGATAGGGAGTATATGATACTCCGTCATGATCTCAGATAACCACATCGTATCTCCTAATGAAAATAATCTGCTCTTGACAGGATCAGACCAGCTACTAACAAACACCAGTTATAGTAGCCTTCTTGTGGAGAACTGTATTAATAAGCAGTTAGACAAATATCCAAACTCTTCTACAACAACATAACCAACAGGATATAGCATCACCACTTACTATAAACTATATAACCAAATGAAGTAAAAGCCACATAAAGGATTATTGGTCACAGAGCCATGTCCACTGACCATGACAGCTATGTATCTCATGATTGAGATCTCACAGCAATTACAGATTCAGATAGTATAAAAGGACATGTTATGCCCTCAATAGCTACTATGTTGAAATCCCACTTCGAAACTGTGGAGGCACTGCAGGTTCTTCGTAATAGGGGAACTATTTTCCAAAATTAGGTACACACACGACCATAAACCCAAACACTCCAGCAATTAATAAAAAGGTACAAAAATTGTTTAGGGAGTCTAGTTTCAAACAGGAACAAAGATCATCAAGGCTGTATTTATCAACCCCCTCGATGAGAAGACTTCAAATGCCCACAAAGATA
>NC_061094.1:29820719-29841637 GCF_015104395.2 Macrobrachium nipponense | reverse complement strand
CATGTGAGAGAAGGTGTCCCCACTCACATATGTAGCTCAGAACAGGGTAACATTCTTTCCTGAGTGTATCACAAGAAAAAGGGAGTGTAACATAGTTATTACATGAAAAATGAATAAAAAGACAGAAATGTAGCCCTAAGGCTACTGTTTACTTTAGACATAACAAAAGCCACTGATAAATTGTAGAAAGAATAATTTTCACTGAATATGTAAAAACAATATTCATTGAAATCTAAGCTTACAATTCAGAATGTATACATATGGAACATTCTGACTTAAAAAGACACACAAACAGGGAAGATCAACGATAATGTGATTAAAAAAGAAACATGTTAATTCACTACGACTAGGAGAGTCAAACACTAGACTTAATGAATGGAAATAATGACATGGAGCACACTTCAAACAGGACAAATTAAAATCACTCTTAAATTTATAAAAGGACAAATTGGCAAATATGCAACAAAAATATTTCTGAAAGCCCAGGCTTAAGTAATCAGCATAAATAAATACTAATGATAATACTCTTCCCTGAAGAAAACACAAGCACAAAATCATTAAAAATCCATGCTTAGGGGCAAAGCACATTAACCTACAAAAATGTTTAAAGATAGTTTTGCTATACCATAGAGAAACTGGAGAGGCCAGGCACATTTCTGAATATGGAGAAGTCATGAAAATCCCTGAAAACAGATAACAACGGGCAAGGTTACATTACATATACAATATGACTTAACAAAAGCTTAAGAATTCCAAGAGAAACATCACATAGTACCACTATGAACAAGTAGTGATAGTTTTGAAATGAAGATGGCAATATGAAGATAAACAGATAATGACAACCTCTTAATCAATCATTATGCATTCTTTGCCCTTATATTCTATTTGCCCAATGCATTTTGTGGAGAAAAAACAAGCAGAAGAACAAATTGAGAGAAATGTTCTGTGAATGCACCATCCAGCAATAGAATGCTAGTCTGAAACAGTGGATGGCTATGGTGCAGAATCTATGAACCCATTCTAGACTTGAGAACAATGGTTCAATTTCAGAATAGCCCTCCTTCAGGAGGAGCTGCTTAAATGGCTGAAGTATTTTTTTCTTCCTTAACCATACAACATTTTGTGTGAATGCACAAATTTCAATCAACATCAAATAAAAGTATGAGACACCAATATAGTACCTGCAAAAACAAATTTTGTCAGAATTTTCAATATCAGTCTGTCCAGTTATGGAGATATTTAGGAAGCTATAATTTTTTTTTTTTTTTTTTAGATAAAATTATAATTAAAAATCTTATTCTTTTAACAAGAACAAAACCCTTTGAGCATATCCTGCAAGCCAAGATTTAACTCTTCACGGGTCATTTATTCATGTCAAAGTGATATTGTAGTTCCAAGTAAAACAATGGTTTTATCTACACAACTAATTTTTATTCATCCGAAGTAATAAAACTGTCAATTTAATTTCAAACCAGTAGTTTTGTAAGAAGTAAATTAAATCCTCATTTCACTTTGTTATCTTCTCTAGAAAGTAGATGTGGATTAATTTACCTTTTCCTTAAGAAAAAGCAAAAATAAGCTCACATTGTTCTGTGGTGAGATAGTACTTTTAAGAGCACTCTCTACTACTGTACAGGCAGTCTCCAGTTATCGGCAGGTGCCAATAAGTGAAACCCCCCATTAACCAAAAACTCAGCAATTTATGGTGGTTATGGCAGCGAGTTTTGGATAATGGAACCTCTTTTAGGTATGTTATGGTACCATAAAAAGTGCCATAAAACCAGATAAACCATTAACCGAGTCCGCTGATAACTGGGGACTGCTATATCTGTATGACATTTAAATGTGCAAATGTGAAAATTGAAAAGCTCGGGGGATGGCTTTACTAAAATATTGTTAATTGTTTTGTTTTCCAGATTGTGTAACAGGATCCATGATTCCATGGCAAAGTGGTTAATGCTATAAGGCGAATCCATAGCTAAGTATGATAACTGATGATTTGTGCATGTGGTAATGTAAAAGGATTTTTAAGCATAAAAAAATTTCATTAAGCTTCAGATTGCCTTATCCAAGCTTTGTGTGGACAATGTGCCTTTATTTTTTGTTTTTCTCTTCATATGGCACATTCAAGATGCTAGTCTGCACAAATTACAGAATTACTATTTAGCTGTGGCACATGCTGTGCATATGCAAAGAGAATTTAAAATAAATTGTAAATCATTTTTGGCCTGGAGTAGCTTAAATACTTTCAGATTTAGTCTCGTGTAAATACGTTAAAAATAATTTAGATAATTTACATAGCCATATCATTGCCAAAAGTGTGTTCTTAGTGCCTAATTAAGATATTGATATGATGCTCTCTTCTTGAGCTTTGTACAATGATTTTCTTTAATGACCAGTGGACTTCTGCCATATAGTGGTAAGCTGTAAAGATACCCATATACATATTGACATTTGAAAATTGTTTTTATTTCAGTACAGTATATGAAAAGATATTGGCACTATTGGGTCAAAAGGGTAATGATATCTCCAAGTGTAAGCTTGGGTTTTTCATTTTCAAGTTTATGCATGTTTATTTTCTAAATAATATAGGACCATGTTCTCGTTTTGTTTATGCAGCATAAAATGTTGACTGATTTTAACAAATTTAATTACTAATTGCAATCTGTGTGATAAATTGTGAATGATGGAAAGAACTTTTTTCTTGTCCAGATGTAGAAAACAGGGCTGAAAATACCTTGTTATGGTGGTGGTGTATTTTTTGATGGCCAGTTTCATCAGGGAACTACCCAAATATATATGGATATTGATATACTGTACCGTGTTATATGCATTGTAGATGCCACATAAGATTACTTTAAATGGTTATTCAACACTGGGAATAGTATTTCCAAGACGCAGATCAGAATATGGATTAACATTTTGTTGGATATGGTATGTACTAAGTTATACAAGTCATTGAATTGTTAAATAGCTGTTCATTACCATCTCATTGGCTTTTGAAATATCTTTTGATATTCATGTAGTCTCTACAGTCCCGGAAAGAAATAAACCACTGATAGCCAAAAGCCCAGCAGCTTAGATGTACATTAGAAGCTAACTGATATGGGGAAAAAAAAAAGTTTGCAAATTTGAGGAGCTTCCATCCATACACAAAGTTAATTGACAATTGGGCAGGTAGGATTTGCAGCCACAAGTTACAAGAAAAACAAGTGACTCATTCTTGGAAACTTGAAAGTTTGAATACTTGGAAAAGGAAATATGTATAATTTTTAAAATTTTGATTGTCTTCTTCTTCTGTCAAATTACAGTACAATATTACCCAAAAAAAATCAATTTTTTATTCCCAGGAGGATGTTAGTTTTTTAGTTGGCCTCAATACTTTTGATCTTGTTAATGAACACTCAAACAGTAGATAGAAGTTTAAACTACAATAACATACCATGCAATATAATTCTGCTGTAAGTTAAAAGTTTTTTTTACAGAAATCAAGTATCAAGCAACAAATGATTACCTACTAAGTTAAATGGATAATATTTTATGGAAGTCCTATGTACCCATTAACATTAAGACTCTCTCTCTCTCACACACACATGCATATAACAAGAGTTGTCACAAAATAATCTCACTGACAGCAATGAAACACCAAAAAAGGACGAGACATTTGATATCCCCCTTTCCTTTCAGTATGGGCTGGCTGCCACAGTACATGTAGTAGCAACACTCAAACCCTATCTCAGGAAAAACCCAAGTAGTATATGCAACAAAGTTTTTCTACCCACACAAACTCTTAGCACATACAAACAGGAAGTGATCGAAACAACAATATCCTAACCTTTCCCAATTAATTTAAATAAAAGAAAAACAGAGTGCAAACCAGGCAATACCAAGCTAGTTCCCTTAACAGCTGCAAGCCCAGAGCAGTTTTACCTGGCATTTTATATAGAACTGTTTTTGGGGTATTTGTTTGCCTTTTTTGTTTATGTTTCTTGGCTTTACATCCCCAGATTTATGGAAGGTTTGAAATGTTTCATGTACGTACATATGTACTGATATACTCTTGGGCCATGTAGATTAATATACAGTACTAGGTAGTAATAATGTA
The DNA here is from genome assembly GCF_015104395.2 of Macrobrachium nipponense. Taxonomy (NCBI): domain Eukaryota; kingdom Metazoa; phylum Arthropoda; class Malacostraca; order Decapoda; family Palaemonidae; genus Macrobrachium; species Macrobrachium nipponense. The sequence continues at coordinate 29,837,532 of NC_061094.1, read as the reverse complement.
TGATATCAAGTTTTGATTAAGAATGTATGGCAAGGATGTAGGAAATTTTGCTGGGGTAATAAACATGCTGTACATATACTACAGTCCATTCACTTATGTTGCTAGTAACTGGAGTCCAGCAAAGTGCTTTATCCAAAAGCAATTTATGAGTACGTAGTGTACTGTGTGACCTACTGTAATACAGTATGGTTGTTCAAAGTGGTAAACCAAATGTTTTCATACTTTATACCTTGTTATACATTTTTCTCTAAATTTCACCCTCAGTGACTAAGAGTACGTAATGCTCCACTGTACTACTTCATTTATGTATAAGACATAATGTGAAAGTTTTTGTATCTTTTCTATTGTTTTGCTAAACTCACTATTAGTGAACGTTAGTTATGACTGATAAGCATATAAGATCCACAATAAATATTTACAAATTTACAAAGAATGTTCTGTAGGTGAAAATTAAATATTTTATGACAATTTCTAGTGTCAAATTCTGCCAGATACAAATATTAATGGCAGGAAGGTAATCGAAAGGTAGTCCCACTGAGTGACTGTTGCATGTGCAACTTTAACCCACTGGCAGGAAGGAACTACCAGCCTCGGTCTGTTGTGTGTCTGATGTGACAGCACAGCCATAAGAATACTCCTCAGCCTTGATTGGGTCTAAAAATAAACCCATTGTTCATCCACTTCCTCTATAAATGAATTATTTTTATCATTCTAAAGAGAACCATTTCATCCAGCCCAAAATATGATCTACTGGTGGAATTCTTCAATAAGGGAAGAAATAACCCATTTTTTTTTACAAACAGAGGCCTACTCCTCCTCCTAGTCCAGGGTTGATCATTTCCTATTCACTGTAAGATTTGCTCTTCTAGGTTAAAAGCTGCCAAGCCTCGTTTGAAATGTTAGTGACTTCTGTGCTTTTTTGAAATACCATCCACACAAATTACTACTACTACTCAGCATGTAAGTCTATTAAGGGGACCTTTTAAGATTGATTTAGACACTTGGTTCTTAACTTACTATTTCCAGTTGTTCCTCCAAAAGTGCTAGTTGAGGATATTCCCTTCCCTTATCATCCTTTTACCTAAATAAAAATTCTTAGACCTAATGATACATAGATTGTCAAGGAACACATGAAATTTGTATAACACGAAACTAATATTTTTCATACAAATCAATCAATCATAAATAAGTGCCTACCTCCCAGTCCCCACATTCTGACTGGGTTGCTAGCTTTACACAAAAGAATAAGGCCAGCAAGCCCCAACAAGTAGGTCAAAGCTGTGCTTCTACCAGCTTACTTGACTGTTGATTTTTATTAATTCCTCTTTTTTCGTCTTGAAGGCTTCTGAAGTTACTTGATAGGGTGTAGAGTGAATGCTGTTGAATTAAGGTGGACATGGCTAATGGAGTTGAATAAAAAATTATTTTAAGTTATAAAAACTCCATGTTCAGCTACTGTGCAATATAATTATTCGTAGTCAGGGATGAGTGTGAGACTGAGAGGCTAGAGATGGGATTGTTTCTACGCAGTGAAGGGAGGGGGGGTGTATATCTCTCATGCCCTTCAAATTCAAACTTAACTCCTAGATATTCTAGTTAGTCACAAAAAATTATACTGTATTCCTAATGAGCTACTGCTTATGGAGTTATAAGTGAAGGAGAGTAAAAAACAGCTTATTTATTTAAATTGTTGTCAAAATATTAACAGCTTGAGGACTGCTCCAAATCACATTACAATATTTTATCTCAAGACAAAAATCATGTACATTGCCATTACACCCATTGTAAAAAAATATGTGAACTGCACATGATCAGCATTTACAAACAAATGAAAATTCATTTGATTTAAAGAGAGAGAGAGAGAGAGAGAGAGAGAGAGAGAGAGAGAGAGAGAATGTATTAAACAGCTATAAAGCCAAGTACATCCATACAACCTCAGACAAATAAGCTGACATGCAGACATACAGACACATTCACTTTTGGACTTGGAGATTCTTGACAATATACATAAATAGCTACAAATTTCCACTGAGAGAATGATATGCATATATATATATATGTGTGTGTGTGTGTGTGTGTGTGTGTGTGTGTGTGTTGTGTGTGTGATTTTCATAATTTGTATAACATTTGCTTTCACTTATAATTACAAATGGGACATACTATATACAAAAAAAATTTATGTTTTAAGTGACAATCAGCAACAAAGCTTTGATCTGTTATTGAATTTTAACAAGAATGAGAGGGTAGAAATGCAAATGCCCATATCCACTGAAGGGGTTTATATCTCAGGTCCTTCAGGGTCCTAATTCCCCCACTGATAGTGTATTACTGAACTGTTATTTGTTCCTAGAGCTAGTTTATGTTTGTTATGTAGTTACTCAAGCTATCAGTGGCTCATTTAAATTCTGAGTTGTTTCCAGTATTCATTCAAACAGTATTAGTAACATAGTATGTACTAGTAATATTTTAAGCCTTAGTATCTGTGATGTAGGTTGATCATTATTTTAGAAATTCTCTTCTTAGAGGGAAATAAAATCTGTTGGAATTTCCACAGGATTTTTACTTTTTCTGAGTGATACTGATGGTTGGTAACAATTAGTACTCATAAATAGTTATCAATAATACTCTGTGAATAAATACTTTGTAAAGGTCTCAAGAGACTTTCTGATTATGATCTGTAATCTATGGTTGAAAATAGAATGAAATGAACGTTTTTGAGGCAAGAGTGCCTCTCAGATGTAACAGGATACAATACATTACAGTACTTTACGGTTAGGCTAAATTTTGAAATGAAGTAATTGTAGATCCAGAATTTTTTTTTCAGATTTCAAGCCATAAACAATAACATAATTACAACCAGTATTCTACAATAGCCTTCCCTAAATACCTAATACAGCTAGATCATTTTATGGCTCGTAATGCTTCATTAACTTTTCATGTAAATGGAATTATGGTCCAAATTACTTCACAATTACACTTCACTAGGATCTAGTACAAACTTTCTAGCCATTAGCCTACATGTATGGAGATTATCCAGTATGTCATCAGAGTTACAGACACTTTTAAAGAAGATGGCCCAGAAAATCTCTTAATTCTTACACTAGACTAGGTGGGCCATATTTTGTTTTGTGGCATAGAAAGGAAATTATGTACAACTAGTTTTTCTTAAAGAAAAGCACAAACTATCTCTGCTAACAGGGAACATTGATCAGCACTTGGAGAGGTGCTCTTGCCTCATGAACTAGACCTTACTAGTGTTTTGGAATTTGCAATTTTGTGCAGAATTTTAAGAGGAGACTTTCTTTTCCAAAGCAGAACCTAACCTTGATTCTTTTAACTTAACAACCATATGGAAGTGTCATCAGAGCTTTCCATGCAAGATCTTTCTTTAAAGACTGCATATTTGTTGGCCTTTGCTTTTGCAAAGAGAGAAAGAGAGTTATGCAGTTCTTCTGGTAAATTTATTCATGGCCATACTCTCTTAGACAAAGTAACCATAGCTAATACTTGAGGTTTGGGTAATTTGGTTTGTTTTGTGCTGCAGACGTACAGTAATAGCAAGCACAGTTTTATGTCGTAGAAATGAATTACAGCTTTGTTTTATGTCCACTCCATGGCCTGACTTAATAAGAAATTCTTATGATCCCTTGACACTTTCCTTTGTCTGATGTGTAATCTATGGAGACATTTATCAAGGGAGACCCTCTTCTTGCAGTAGAAGCTCAAAACTGTGGGTCAATTCAAAGGCCAGACTGCACTTATTTCCAATGTCATCATAACACAGATTTGAAATTTTATATAGTTTGATTACTTTCAACATATGATGGCACAATACAACCCAGAAGTTTGAGGTGTCAATTTGCTTTGCTGCTTTTTATCCAATGGCTGTCACTCAAGTACCTGGGATATCTATCTCCATCATAAACCCTTTGATGGTTGTCTAGACAAGTAGCTTTTGCATGGCTGGTACCAAGAATATGTTAAAAAAAGAACTAAATTAAATATTATTTAAAAAACTATATATTGAAAAAATGGTCAAGTTTCATTAGCTGAATTGAACAAGTTGAAAATTCTGATAAAATTCATGTGAGAACTTGTTTAAAATTTGGGCAGGCATTTAAAATGACTGAACTGAATGGACTGGATTTCACACTGGACAATTCATCTCATGCCCATTGTTTACATGAGTGTGGACACTAAAGATAAGATGAAAGTAAGAACTACACAAACCAATGTTGGGTATCTTATTGTTTTATTTTTATTTTATTTTGTTACTACAGATGTATATTTTTATTTTTTTTTAGTTTTGTTACTACAGATGTATAAGGTTAATCAAGTCTTACCATTGATGGGTTTTAGTGATGCTATGCAACCAATGGCAGGAATGTCTAGATTTATTTTGATTATAATATGTATATGTTAGTTCTGATTGATTTATTTGCATTTCCCATAGCTATGAATAATTTTCTTTTATGTCTTTTCCATTCTTTCAACCCCAGTATGAGGGTTCTTTTGATCTAGGGTTTGTACATTAAAAACAGAAAGATCTGTCAACTTTGTGTGATTTCCTGAACATGATCATTTAGGGATATGAGAGTCTCTAACCACTGCAACACAAATGCAAATGTGATGAAAACTCCAGAAAGTCTTAGTGGGGTCAGCTTATGCCTTTGTAAGTTGCTAACTGACCCTCAGTTCCATATAGGCTAGGCTATGATGTTATATCTTTTATGAAAGAATTTAAACTGTTTTTGTGCAATACATACACTTTCATTGATGTTGAGCAACCTTTACCCGCTCCTGAATGGAAATTCCTTAAAAAAGGCTGAACTCTCCGGTTTGTTACAAGTCAATTAGGCTAGTTGGCCTCTTCAAGTTGATTTATTGTCAAAGTTGTTTAACTGAAAGGGTTGGGCCAAATATTTCATTCTTCAATTAGAATAAAAAATTTTAGCTGAAAACAATAAATTAGTTGGAGAGACAGGTGGGAAGAAATAAAAGGAAAGGAGTGGATAGAAATCAATAAAGACAGACAGTTGGGAAGAAAATAAATGGAGTGGATAGAAATAAATAACAGAAAGCAGTTGTGGTGATGGATGAGTATTTATTACATTACAAAGAACTTACACTGATGTTTACAGTGGCCTATGCAAGGCCAACACAGAAGAAAGCAACCTTCGGAATTGTTTTGAAAGTAAATGTTACTGTCAAGGTTAAAGCTGTGAAGCAAACTTTCTTTTTATTGTAAGTTTTTAAACAATAAAACTTTCACACAACACAGTATGACAGTATACTATGTGACAGAATTATATTTGTATACAGTAATGTAAAAGTAAGTTATTTACTTTACCAGATTGTTATTAACTTTTAAGTGAACTGTAGCACAGATTTGATTCTCTTAGATTTCATTTCTTTCTTACTTAACAGGTTCTGCTGGTTATATAAAGTTAGATGGTTTTTGTGTGGTAATGTTAACACACAATATAGAAAATTAACAACTAATATTTGACAATACTGTAATACATTTCTGGGCTCAGCTCGTGTCGCTGCGCGAAATATCCTTTAATCTATTATTTTCTAGGGTAAATGTACTAACACATACCAGAGAATAAATAAATAAAGAAAAGGTCAGTATAACTGACTCGCTCACCCTCCAAGAGGGTGTCGGTATGAACACTATGGCGAGTGAGACCACTACCACGAGCCAAATGCCAATAGAATTCTCCCACTACAAAATCCCTCCAAGAGGGGAGCCGACCCACAGAGTGGGCAGCAAGTACTACTACTACTCCATCCCATGCTGCCGACTGCTGCGCCTCTGGTGGTCATCCACTTTTGTTTCCGTTAGCGCACACGATTCACACGTGCCATTTTTTCTCTCTGTGTTTTTTTTGTGCCCTTTCGTTGGATTTATTTACCATGGAGCGTGCAGCCATCGCAGCAGCTAAGTTAAGTACTCAGTATTTATTGTTAGTTGGTTTTTCCGACCCTGAGCCCGTATTTTGCCGTTTTTTAGGTATAAATACGAACTCTAGGTCGGAAGCATGGCAGCATGGTTCTGCCTCGTGGTGGGTTCGTTCTTGGTCACCCATACCCAGAACATCCCCTTATTTATGTACGCTCTATTTTAATTATCCGCTCTATTTAGGGTACGGTCTACACGGTTTTGTCATGCATGCATGTCTTTTACCTTATGTAGGCTCCTTCTATCCAGACCCTAGCCACGGCTCTTAGTACGGCCCCGGCTAGCTTTGAGTGGTAGACTTGCCTTCGGGTTAGTCGTACACTCCTGGATTTTTCTCTCCTACTATATTGTTTTCTCTCTTTCATTATTATTATTTATTTGAATTATTTATATGATATTCGTTTAGGGTTTAGTTAGGCGTCTGGCTTGCTTAGCTAGGTCATGGCCCATTGGGCCTATATGCTACCACTCATCAGTTCGGTTGCTTCCCTATAGCATCTCTCTGATCAGTTGGTTTTGGTCCAGTGGGCCTATATGCTACCGCTCATCAGTTCGGGTGCTTCCCGATAGCATCTCTCTGATCAGTTGGTTTGTTCTAGGCTTAGTTGTCTTTGTTTTGTTCTTACCGCCCCGTGGTCACTACGTGATCACGAGGCAGCCAGACGCCTGTCAGTCACCTTCCCCCCCTCCCGCTCTTGTTCTATAGAGTCGGGGGGTGGGTGGGTCGGTCCTACCCATGCTCGCTCCGCATTCCGAGCTGCCTCCCTCTCTTCCCCCAGGCGGAGGGAGTAGATGGGACGGGGGAACAGACCCAGACTGGACTCGACCTCTCCGGCTTCTCGGTCCGGCGGATGGTAACGTGGGGGGGGGACTGGCCCTTCCCCCCTCGTTACTACCCCGTCGCTCCGTTGCTAGCCTGAGCCTGTATGTCCTCTCGCTCTTCCCACCCAACCTTACTAGGGCTCCTTTACCACCGGAGTCCTAGCATCCAGCGGAAAGGTGCTAGTCCACCCAGCAAGTGTGACCGGAACATACAGTTGGTCCCTCCTAACCTCTCCGTCTCGCTGAGTTACAACACTCCGCCACGCACTTTGGACTTAGTCCGGTACGTTCGAGTTTAGGTTTAAAGTTTTATTAGGTTAAAAACTAAATTAAGTTTAACTTCTTAGTACCTGTTAAAAACCCCCCCAATTTTTTACCCCCCTCCCCTTACTTGTCTCACCGGATCTTTCCGGGGTTATAGCCTATTCAGGCGATTAAGGGAGGGGTTATGCCCAAATTTTTTCCGAGCTCCGGCATGCAACGGAGTTCTTCTGTCCCTTTAGCCTGTAGTGATTAGTCTTTAAGGATACTCATGTATCTTTCCACTTACAGACACCAACTTGTAGCATCCGGGATGCGCCGCCACACTTCAAGACCCTTGTGGACACGAAGTTTGCCGGTCCCATGCTCCATGCGCGACTCCGCACGGGGACATCCAGTCTGGTACCACGAGACGTGTACCATCTGTTACGATCTGTGAGCCAGCTCTTAGACGGGGTAAGTATTCCAACTCCGGTACTGTTCTCTTTTGTTTTAGTGCTTAAGTTTTACATCAATTACTAACTTAAGGTAAAATTCAAGGGATCTTATAGCCCTATAATTTTAAGTTAAGCTTTAAGTTAATTTTAGTTTTAAGTTATTCTTAAATCTAATCAATACCCTCTCTTCCAGGCTCCAGCTGTGAGGGATACCGCATTGGCAACCCTGCGGGCCTGGGTCGGCGGTTTCGGGAAGAACGCCGCCAAGGGTATGCCCTACATCCTTGAGAAGAGGTTGGCGGTACTAATCTTCCCCGGAGGCAAGCGACAGGCTACGTCGACCCAGCAGAGGCGGCCCCGACTATCGCCTTCATCCAGCAACAGCTGGCTGCCTCGTTGTCGGACCAAGGCCAGGACATCTCCTCGTAAGTCGCGACTCTTGACATTAATGTGGAACCTATGGTAGGTGTAGACGACCTGTTGGTCGAGGTAAGTTAGTTGGACACCCAAGGGACACCCTTGGGTGCAACTGGTTCTTCTACTCCTGCAACCTCTCCATCCTTCCAAGGCTTTACGGGTAATGAACTTTATACTTCTCCTGACGCTTCAGTTAGACCTAAGGTCAAAGGTCAAGTGGTGAAAAACCTTGACGAAGACGTCGTCGTCGTCTAAGAAGACGGCTTCGGCTTCATCCTCCTCTCGTAAGTCTCCGACTAGGAACCTCGGAGCAGAGAGAACTAAAGCTTCTGGGTCTGGCTCTAAGTCCTCGAGGAGTAGCAGTCTCACTACCCTTGGTTCCAGTTCAGAGCCACCCTTCCACCTCCGCTGCAGCTCCGGCTTTGGACTCCAACGCTGGTCTGCTACAACAGGTGGGAGATCTGGTTGGGTCTCTGAAAATAGCATGGAACAAATGATCTCTCGGTTGTCTGATAGAATTACTTCTCAGGACTAACATCCACTAGCCGTACTGAGCCTAAGCTCCTCTGACTTCTTTCTCCTCCACCTTTCAGCAACAAGGCGGAGCCCAACTTCCCCCGTATGACTCTCTACCTCCGTTCTCAATGAACAACCCGTGGAGAGTAGCGTCATACGCCCCCTTCCAAGACGGACTAATCTCTATCCCGGAATGTGGAACTCGGAGGATTGAGGACTTCGAGTTCTACCCGGAGGACTTCACCCCAGCCCCCCCGTTATAGGCTACGCCAGGGCTCACAGCCGCAGCCATGACTCGGGATGGATAAAGTTCCAAAGGAGACAGTCCTCTATTCACGTGACCGGAGGCTCAAAGAGAATGGCTCAGGTGCCTAGAGGACATGTATTGTTCTAATACGAAAACCATCCAACCCTTTAAAAGTCCGTTTACGATCTTTACGATGGAAGAGAGTACTCCGCTCCCTTTCCTGACAAAGATCGCGACGACTACTATTCCTGCAGCCCAGAAGGGGACTCCATGCCTCAACTGTGAAGGAAGCAGATCCTACATCTCCGTTGCTTCCTTCAGCCGGTGAATTATGGGAAGATTTGCCTAACACCTTCTCAGCTGGCAAACTCAAACCAGACTGTGCTATGGAGCAGTTTGGTGAGAAGCTACCTAGGCTTCCAGATAGCCTTATTCAAGCGGAATTTGATGCCAAATCGCGATTAGCCAGGTCTATTAATTCCATGGCTATGACCGAGGTGGCTACCATTGCCTACGGTCGGAACCGCTCTTCAAGCTTCTTACCAAATCTCTGACTCAAACGGTGCAGTCTGACATGTTTGAGTTCGCCACTGCTAGGACAAATTGTAGGAAACATGTCCTACAAGAGGCAACATTCGGCACGAGCCGAATAAGTTGCTCATGTCAAGCATCTGGGGAGCAGACCTCTTCCCAGAAGCAATGGTTAAGGAGGTTCAGTCAGAGGCTACAAGATTGAACCAGAGCCTTAAAGACCGTTGGGGTCTTACGGCCAAGAGACGACAAGACCAAGCCGGTAAGGGTAAGGCTCAAAGGAAACCTAGACGTTTCCAGCCCTACCAGAAGAAGCAGCCACGCTTCTCTCAGCAAGTTCCAGCTGTTCCTTTAGTGCAAACAGCCCAACCTTCCACCTCAAAGGCTCAGTCACAGCCGATTTATGTGATCTCTCCTCAGCCTCAGGCCCTCCACCTCTTATGCCCTCTCTCCGGCCTACAACCAGGTCTTCGAGGGTCAAGCCTCACAGAAATATGACCGCTCGGGTAAGGAGGCAGAGGTAAGCGTTCCTTTCGTGGGAGAGATCGGAGGTCCCTTTAATAGGGGAAAACACTTCAGAGGAGGCCGAGGATGGGTACCAGAACCAATGAGGAAATTCAGGTAGGAGGGAGGCTGTTTCACTTTCGCCACCGGTGGAACTTCAGCAAGTGGGCTCAGAGCATTGTCTCAAAAGGCCTGGGTTGGAGCTGGTTAGCGAACCCACCTCCATCCAGACCTTTCCGTCAACTTCCTTCCAAGGAATTGACAGAGTACGCGGAGGATCTCCTTCAGAAAGGAGCTATAGCGAGAGTAAAAAGATTAAAATTTCAAGGTCGCTTGTTCAGCGTGCCAAAGAAAGGCTCACAAAAAAGAAGGGTAATCTTAGACTTGTCCCGCTTAAACTTAGCCATTCGCTGCGACAAGTTCAAGATGCTCACGATCTCGCAGGTGCGGACCTACTTCCCCGTGGGGCCGTCACCACCTCTATCGATCTTACAGACGCTTACTATCATATCCCTATTGCAAGACACTTCCGTCCGTATCTGGGCTTCAAGGTAGGAGACCAGACATTCTCCTTCAAGGTAGTTCCTTTCGGGCTCAACGTAGCACCCAGGGTGTTCACGAAGCTGGCGGAAGTGGTAGTGCAACAACTCAGGTCACAAGGGATTATGGTAGTAGCGTATCTCGACGATTGGTTGATCTGGGCTTCAACAGTCGAGGAATGCAACCATAGCAACACTGAAAGTGATTCAGTTCCTGGGAATATCTAGGCTTCAAGATAAACAGGACCAGTCAAGACTCACTCCAGAGTCAAACTTTCAGTGGCTGGGCATTCAATGGAATCTATCCTCCCATACTCTGTCGATTCCATCAACCAAAAGGAAGGAAATAGCGAAGTCAGTCAAGCAATTTCTAAGTCACAAACTGGCGTCAAGAAGGACTCAGGAAAGGATCCTGGGTTCGCTCCAGTTTGCTTCAGTGACGAACATCCTAATGAAAGCCAAACTGAAAGACCTAACCAGAATCTGGCGCTCACGAGCAAATGTCAGGTCCAGGGACAAATTATCCTCAGTCCCTCTGATTCTAAAGAATCGACTCCGGCCTTGGGCGAAAGTCAAGAACTTGTCGGTGTCAGTACCCTCCAGTTCCCTCCACCAGGGATCACCATCCACACAGACGCGTCTTTAAGCGGTTGGGGAGGGTATTCCCAGTTCAAAAAGTTCAAGGAACGTGGTCACCTCAGTTCCGTCAGTTCCATATAACGTACTGGAAGCAATGGCAGTGTTTCTTGACTCTAAAAGGTTACGTCCGCCAAGGTACTCCCACATAAAGCTAGTCCTGGACAGCGCAGTGGTAGTACATTGTATAAACAGAGGAGGCTCCAAGTCACGTCATCTAAATCACGTCATGGTAGCCATCTTCTCCCTGGCAGACAAGTTCAGTTGGCATCTCTCCTCCACTCATATAGCTGGAGTGAGAAACGTCATAGCAGATGCTCTATCCCGATCAGTGCCCCTAAGAGTCGGAATTGGGTCACTGGACAACAGTTTCGTTCCAATGGATCCTTCTAGAGCGTTCCAGGCTTAACAGGGGTGGATACTCTTAGGCATCTCAAGCGAACCACAAACTCCCGTGTTATGTGGCCCCCAACCTGGACCCTCTGGCCTATGCCACGGACGCCCTGGCGCTAGACTGGAACAACTGGGAGAAGATTTATGTCTTTCCTCCAGTGAATCTTCTCATGAAAGTGTTAAACAAACTCAGGACATTCAAGGGTCAAGTGGCTCTAGTAGCCCCAGACTGGCCGAAGAGCAATTGGTATCCCCTAATTCTGGAACTGGGTCTTCGTCCTCTTCGGATCCCCAATCCCAGGCTCTCCCAGTCAGTACAAACGAAGACTGTGTTCGCTTCCTCAGGGATTCTCAAAACCCTAACTTTATGGATTTCATGAAGTTTGCAGCGAAAAGGGATGGTGACGAATATTGACCCTCAGAATATTCTCTTCTTGGAATCCGATAAAAGGGATTCAACTTTGAGACAGTATGATGCTGCTGTCAAAAGTTAGCAATCTTCCTGAGAGAATCAGATATTAGAATCATGACAATTAATTCAGCTATATCCTTTTTCAGATCCCTATTTGAAAAAGGTTTAGCAGCTAGCACGATTACGACAAACAAGTCAGCCTTGAAAAAGATATTTCAATTTGGATTTAACATAGACTTGACGGATTCCTACTTCTCGTCTATTCCCAAGGCATGTGCTAGACTTAGACCTTCTGTAAGGCCTACGTCAGTATCATGGTTCTTAAACGATGTTCTAAAACTGGCTTCAGAAACCGATAATGACACATGCTCATTTATAATGCTCTTAAGAAAACTCTATTTTTATTAAGCTTGGCTTCAGGAGCAAGAATTTCAGAACTGTCGGCTTTATCCAGAGATCCGGATCATATTCAATTCCTCCCCACGGGGGAAGTACTACTTTCTCCGGAACATAGCTTTATAGCAAAGAATGAAGATCCTTTGATGAGGTGGGAACCTTGGAAGGTACTACCCCTTCCACAAGATGTATCTTACTTTGCCGCCTAGTTTGTTGTTTCAGCCTTTACTAGCCTTTCTGTCCAGGACCTTCCTCATACCTCATTCTGGGTCCCCTCTTTAAGAGGGAAAAAGGTGGAACTTTATCTATTAAAGGCATCAGGCAACAAATCCTGTACTTCATTAAACAAGCCAATCCTGACTCTTTCCCGAAAGCACATGATGTCAGGGCAGTAGCCACCTCAATTAACTATTTCCAACATATGACTTCGATGAGTTGAAAAAGTATACTGGATGGAAATCGCCGACAGTGTTCAAACGTCATTACCTTAAGTCCTTGGAAGCTCTGAAATTTTCAGCAGTAGCAGCGGGTAACATAGTGCCCCTGACTCTAACTAATCTTTAGTAGAAGATCCAGTCCTCCTTTCTACCTGCCTCACCCAACAGTTCGTCTATTCCTGCCTTGTTCATTTACAGTCACCTTGTGTCTTAGCTGGCTTTTATGATGATGTGGTGGGTGTCCCTTATTTTTTTGCTAGGGACACTCAGGTGATTACGGATATTGATCTAATGGATGTTATCCCCTTATTTTTATGGCTAGGGGATACATCTTAATTGTAATGGTTACGGGTTTTGTATATTAAGTCATATAACATTCCTTTATATATTATTATTGTTGAGTTGTTTGTTCATCTTATAATATTAATTGCTCTGGAATTTTGATACATAAGCTTTAACACAGATACCTTTTTGATACATATAAAGCCATTTACTCTGTATATATGGGGGGGGGGGGGGGGGGGGTGGGGGGGTAAAAATTACCTTAAGTAAGAAATATTATTAGAATTAAGTGTAATTTAAGCATATTCTATTTTTGTATCACTGTGTATCTGTATCCTTTTAGCAATTTATATTCTTTTAATTTTATTTTATCTTTTATTTTGAGACCTATTTTATTTTATTTTATTAATTTTGTTTACAATCTTGTGCTATTTCTCTGGTACGATTTCGCGCAGCGACACGAGCTGAGCCCAGAAAAGGGATTTTGTTTTGACGTAAGGAAAAATCTATTTCTGGGCGATTGGCTCGTGTCGCCAGCGAAATCCCGCCCTACCCATCCCTTCGCCAAGATTGTCTGCTCACTTCAGGATGGCCACCAGAGGCGCAGCAGTCGGCAGCATGGGATGGAGTAGTAGTAGTACTTGCTGCCCACTCTGTGGGTCGGCTCCCCTCTTGGAGGGATTTTGTAGTGGGAGAATTCTATTGGCATTTGGCTCGTGGTAGTGGTCTCACTCGCCATAGTGTTCATACCGACACCCTCTTGGAGGGTGAGCGAGTCAGTTATACTGACCTTTTTCTTTATTTATTTATTCTCTGGTATGTGTTAGTACATTTACCCTAGAAATAATAGATTAAAGGATATTTCGCTGGCGACACGAGCCAATCGCCCGAGAAATAGATTTTTCCTTACGTCAAAATCCCTTTTTTGGCTAAAGTCAAAAGATGAAAGTACATAAGGTGTTGAAAACTGTTAGTTGTCATAAACTACTAAGTTTAATTTTATTTCATGGAATTAAATAGAAACTAGTACAAGCTAGGGGTGCTCGGGGAAAATTTTCCCCTTACAGTCTGATTTAACTAGAAATTATATAGATAATTAGGTTTGAAAAAGTGTAATATGTTTTCCAAAGTGCTTATTTTGTATATGTATATTGCAATTATTTTCCAATGTAGAAGTACACTAATAATATGGGATCTTACACTTTACTGTAAAACATAACTGAAAACTGTTTTGGAATTATAATACTAAACTGTAACACATTGATTTTTACTTTATTAACAAAAGAAGGTTAGTGTTTGCTTTTTTCTACCTTAAAGGCCATGAATGAAGTAGTATACTGTACTAGAATTCAGGCATATGTTTATGCCTTAAAAACGTTTTTATTGAGGTTAAAAATGTAGCTTTTAGATGCATGAGTAAAAAAAAAATATTAGGTCACTGCCAAATTTTTTTCTTTAACTGTTCATGCTTAAAGCACTAAGGTTTGTCTTTGACCACTGATAATCAAAATGCACAAATCGTCTGTAAGGTTCTGCTTAACATTAACAGTTTACTATATTTGTCAAGTTAATCTTATTGTCACTTATAACTCTCCACTTAGATTAAAAAACTCAGAGCCTTTTTTGACGATATACTCTGATCTGTTTTTTAATTTGATTGTAGTACATATACTATTTTGGCTTATTTTTACAGTGAAGGAAATATAGCTAATACTGTACAGTACTTGAATATTCAAGTTAGGTTATGGTAAGAATTACCTGTCACAAACCTAGTGTTGTAGTAATAAATGCTTAGGATTTTATCTTGTTGAAAGATTGGGATATTAATTGTTTTTAAGTATAGATTTCTAAGGTACAGTACATTACATGTACTTTGCAATAATATATTTAATGCTATTACATTCTTCTGTTTCTTTATTTAGTGCCATCTGATGTAAATTGTTATGTTTAAACATAAAGGTCAAATATAAGTGATAGTATTTAAGTAAGATTTACTTTTGTTTTTAATTTTGAAGTTGCATCACTTTACTGATCCCAGTTAGAGGTTTGATCACGAATAAAATTTTGTGTTTGAAAGGCATAGTACTTGCTCTTATGAAACTATCTAAGCAAACTGTACACATACAGAATGGCAGAAAATTTAAAACTGCAACATACCTGATTTTCGCTTTGTTCTCTTGGTACTAGAGCCTACTCAAGTCCACTTTAACTTGCCATCATGCAATAAATGACTTAATCTGGTGGTTTATCATGTAATAAAGTATGCATGAATGGAAGAGGCAATAGCCTTTCTCATTTTTTGCCACTTCTGACACGGACATGTGCATTGGAACAAGTATTCCACTGTACTTTGCAAATTTAGATTGTTAATGCTTCAAGTAAAAGGAAGACAAGTGTAACAATAGCCACACTATTCCACGAATAATATTACCTTGAAATATGCTTAAAATTATTTAGTCTGAATGACAGCAGGTGGTGGAAAAAAAAAAAAAAACAAAAAAAAAAAAAAAAGATTTTTTAAACATAAGTTTACTGAAGCAATTAATGAGAAACAGCCAAGATTATCAAAATTATTGGTTCTTCAATAATTACAAAGAAGGATACATTAGCGAGAAATATTTTATTTTGACTGATTTTTCATCTTTGTCACTTTCCTATGGTTTTCTTTTTTCACATGTAAGCATTTTATTCTGTGTAAAGTTGCTTTGTGAGATACTGGCTTTACTGCTTTGCTCCATATGAATGTGTGCTCATAATAATAATAATGATGATGATGATTGTTGTCATTATTATCACTGCACTGGAAATAGCCTCTGTTTGTCTGAGCTTACATAAAGAGTAGATGTAAATTTGCATATTTCCTGTACATAATGAAAGACATTATTATTAAGTAGTTTAACCAGACAACTTATGTGGACAGACAAGATGAGAGTTATTTTAATAATTTTCTTATTGAAAATTATAATAATCCTTCAGTAAATACTACATTATCATCATAACATTATTTTCAACCCTCCATGTAACTCCATGTTATACAAAAGAAGATTGAGAAAGGAATTCTACGATTTTCCCTAGAGGAAGTTAACTGTATGATGCCATTTATTTACACGGAAAGTGTTAAAATAGAAGGATCGGTAAGCTATTCATTCCCCCAATACTACTGTTGACTATGACACAGCTGACTAGTATGGGACATGCAAGAAATTTCCAACATGCTTTAAGGGCAATATACAATAGACCAAACTTTTTGTGCCATTTGCTTCAAAGGAATATGCCAGTTATCTAGAAATATGGCCAAGTGAAATCTGTCTGTTTACTGTGCGGCAATTGATTTTCTGTTGATAAGGCTATGAGCATATTCCAGGTTCGTATTTTAATTTATGTCATGAACACAAATCATTTTGTCTCATGATATACTCATGGTATACTTACTGATTTCATAGCTTGTTAGGTTTAAGAAAGCTTCACACGAAAGTAAAAGATTAGATTTCAAAATACTGACCTGTATTAAGAATTAATAGTACAATAATTCATAAAGTTTAGCTATTTTAATTTGGTAATGAGCAATAAACTTGTTTGGTAAATATGCTTGGTAAATACTATGCTGCTGAGGTGTTCATGCAATACACTCAAGTAGAAAGTATATCCACCCAGTACTTTTCTTAAAGTAGCAAAATTCCTGTAAGAATTTATCCATTACAATATAACATGACAAATTTTCCTATAATTCAGATACTGTACTGTAAAAGGTATAAGAGAAAAACTCTGATAACGAGGAACTAAAACTAATTTTTGTATAGTATTGACTCATAGTTATACATAATAACAGGAAGTGATGATAAGGTTCTTTTTGGAGGTATACTTTCTGTCCTGGTCTTATAAACAACATTCACTGAAGGTCTGTATGTTGTTTATAACACTTCCCTTGGAGCTTGCAAGAGGAGATTCTTTCGAAATTAATTTGAATAGGTATGTAAAGTTCTATAAGCTTTGTGAGATAATGAGGATATGTAACTTC
>NC_061094.1:29799529-29820219 GCF_015104395.2 Macrobrachium nipponense | reverse complement strand
GAAGTTACATATCCTCATATAAATTCAATCCCGGGCAAAGCTTATAGAACTTACATACCTATTCAAATTAATTTCGAAAGAACTCTCCTCTTGCAAGCTCCAAGGGAAGTGTTATAAAACAACATACAGACCTTCAGTGAATGTTGTTTATATTTAAGCCAAACAGAAAGTATACCTCCAAAAAGAACCTTATCATCACTTCCTGTTATTATGTATAACTATGAGTCAATACTATACAAAAATTAGTTTTAGTTCCTCGTTATCAGAGTTTTTCTCTTATACCTTTTACAGTACAGTATCTGAATTATAGGAAAATTTGTCATGTTATATTGTAATGGATAAATTCTTACAGGAATTTTGCTACTTTAAGAAAAGTACTGGGTGGATATACTTTCTACTTGAGTGTATTGCATGAACACCTCAGCAGCATAGTATTTACCAAGCATATTTACCAAACAAGTTTATTGCTCATTACCAAATTAAAATAGCTAAACTTTATGAATTATTGTACTATTAATTCTTAATACAGGTCAGTATTTTGAAATCTAATCTTTTACTTTCGTGTGAAGCTTTCTTAAACCTAACAAGCTATGAAATCAGTAAGTATACCATGAGTATATCATGAGACAAAATGATTTGTGTTCATGACATAAATTAAAATACGAACCTGGAATATGCTCATAGCCTTATCAACAGAAAATCAATTGCCGCACAGTAAACAGACAGATTTCACTTGGCCATATTTCTAGATACTGGTGGCATATTCCTTTGAAGCAATGGCACAAAAGTTTGGTCTATTGTATATTGCCCTTAAAGCATGTTGGAAATTTCTTGCATGTCCCATACTAGTCAGCTGTGTCATAGTCAACAGTAGTATTGGGGGAATGAATAGCTTACCGATCCTTCTATTTTAACACTTTCCGTGTAAATAAATGGCATCATACAGTTAACTTCCTCTAGGGAAAATCGTAGAATTCCTTTCTTTCTCATCTTCTTTGTATAACATGGAGTTACATGGAGGGTTGAAAATAATGTTATGATGATAATGTAGTATTTACTGAAGGATTATTATAATTTTCAATAAGAAAATTATTAAAATAACTCTCATCTTGTCTGTCCACATAAGTTGTCTGGTTAAACTACTTAATAATAATGTCTTTCATTATGTACAGGAAATATGCAAATTTACATCTACTCTTTATGTAAGCTCAGACAAACAGAGGCTATTTCCAGTGCAGTGATAATAATGACAACAATCATCATCATCATTATTATTATTATGAGCACACATTCATATGGAGCAAAGCAGTAAAGCCAGTATCTCACAAAGCAACTTTACACAGAATAAAATGTGCTTACTGTGAAAAAGAAACCATAGGAGTGACAAAGATGAAAAATCAGTCAAAATAAAATATTTCTCGCTAATGTATCCTTCTTTGTAATTATTGAAGAACCAATAATTTTGATAATCTTCTTGGCTGTTTCTCTTTAATTGCTTCAGTAAACTTATGTGAAAAATCTTTTTTTTTTTTCACCAATGCTGTCATTCAGACTAAATAATTTTAAGCATATTTCAAGGTAATATTATTCGTGGAATAGTGTGGCTATTGTTACACTTGTCTTCCTTTTACTTGAAGCCATTAACAATCTAAATTTGCAAAGTACAGTGAATTACTTGTTCCACTGCACATGTCTGTGTCAGAAGTGGCAAAAATGAGAAAGGCTATTGCCTCTTTCATTCATGTATACTTTATTACATGATAAACCACCAGATTAAGTCATTTATTGCATGATGGCAAGTTAAAGTGGACTTGAGTAGGCTCTAGTACCAAGAGAACAAAGCGAAAATCAGGTATGTTGCCAGTTTAAATTTTCTGCCATTCTGTATGTGTACAGTTTGCTTAGATAGTTTCATAAGAGCAAGTACTATGCCTTTCAAACACAAAAAATTTTATTCGTGATCAAACCTCTAACTGGGATCAGTAAAGTGATGCAACTTCAAAATTAAAAACAAAAGTAAATCTTACTTAAATACTATCACTTATATTTGACCTTTATGTTTAAACATAACAATTTACATCAGATGGCACTAAATAAAGAAACAGAAGAATGTAATAGCATTAAATATATTATTGCAAAGTACATTTAATGTACTGTACCTTAGAAATCTATACTTATAAACAATTAATATCCCAATCTTTCAACAAGATAAAATCCTAAGCATTTATTACTACAACACTAGGTTTGTGACAGGTAATTCTTACCATAACCTAACTTGAATATTCAAGTACTGTACAGTATTAGCTATATTTCCTTCACTGTAAAAATAAGCCAAAATAGTATATGTACTACAATCAAATTAAAAAACAGATCAGAGTATATCGTCAAAAAAGGCTCTGAGTTTTTTAATCTAAGTGGAGAGTTATAAGTGACAATAAGATTAACTTGACAAATATAGTAAACTGTTAATGTTAAGCAGAACCTTACAGACGATTGTGCATTTTGATTATCAGTGGTCAAAGACAAACCTTAGTGTTTTAAGCATGAACAGTTAAAGAAAAAAATTTGGCAGTGACCTAATATTTTTTTTTACTCATGCATCTAAAAGCTACATTTTTAACCTCAATAAAAACGTTTTAAGGCATAAACATATGCCTGAATTCTAGTACAGTATACTACTTCATTCATGGCCTTTAAGGTAGAAAAAAGCAAACACTAACCTTCTTTTGTTAATAAAGTAAAAATCAATGTGTTACAGTTTAGTATTTATAATTCCAAAACAGTTTTTCAGTTATGTTACAGTAAAGTGTAAGATCCCATATTATTAGTGTACTTCTACATTGGAAAATAATTGCAATATACATATACAAAATAAGCACTTTTGCAAAACATTACACTTTTCAAACCTAATTATCTATATAATTTCTAGTTAAATCAGACTGTAAGGGGAAAATTTTCCCCGAGCACCCCTAGCTTGTACTAGTTTCTATTTAATTCCATGAAATAAAATTAAACTTAGTAGTTTATGACAACTAACAGTTTTCAACACCTTATGTACTTTCATCTTTTGACTTTAGCCAAAAATGTATTATTGTCAAATATTAGTTGTTAATTTCTATATTGTGTGTTAACATTACCACACAAAAACCATCTCACTTTATATAACCAGCAGTACCCTGTTAAGTAAGAAAGAAATGAAATCTAAGAGAATCAAATCTGTGCTACAGTTCACTTAAAAGTTAAATAACAATCTGGTAAAGTCAATAACTTACTTTTACATTACTGTATACAAATATAATTCTGTCACATAGTATACACGTACTGTCATACTGTGTTGTGTGGAAAGTTTTTATTGTTTAAAAACTTACAATAAAAAGAAAGTTTGCTTCACAGCTTTAACCTTGACAGTAACATTTACTTTCAAAACAATTCCGAAGGTTGCTTTCTTCTGTGTTGGCCTTGCATAGGCCACTGTAAACATCAGTGTAAGTTCTTTGTAATGTAATAAATACTCATCCATCACCACAACTGCTTTCTGTTTATTG
The DNA here is from genome assembly GCF_015104395.2 of Macrobrachium nipponense. Classification (NCBI taxonomy): domain Eukaryota; kingdom Metazoa; phylum Arthropoda; class Malacostraca; order Decapoda; family Palaemonidae; genus Macrobrachium; species Macrobrachium nipponense. The sequence continues at coordinate 29,816,674 of NC_061094.1, read as the reverse complement.
ATTTCTATCCACTCCATTTATTTTCTTCCCAACTGTCTGTCTTTATTGATTTCTATCCACTCCATTTATTTTCTTCCCACCTGTCTCTCCAACTAATTTATTGTTTTCAGCTAAAATTTTTAATTCTAATTGAAGAATTAAATATTTGGCCCAACCCTTTCAGTTAAACAACTTTGACAATAAATCAACTTGAAGAGGCCAACTAGCCTAATTGACTTGTAACAAACCAGAGAGTTCAGCCTTTTAAAGGAATTTCATTTCATGAGTGTAAAGTTGCTAACATCAATGAAGTGTATGTATTGCACAAAAACAGTTTAAATTCTTTTCATAAAAGATATAACCATCATAGCCTAGCCTATATTGAACTGAGGGTCAGTTAGCAACTTACAAAGGCATAAGCTGACCCCACTAAAACTTTCTGGAGTTTTCATCACATTTGCATTTGTGTTGCAGTGGTTAGGAGAGTCTCATATCCCTAAATGATCATGTTCAGGAAATCACACAAAGTTGACAGATCTTTCTGTTTTTAATGTACAAACCCTAGATCAAAAGAACCCTCATACTGGGGTTGAAAGAATGGAAAAGACAATAAAATTATTCATAGCTATGGGAAATGCAAATAAATCAATCAGAACTACATATACATATTATAATCAAAATAAATCTAGACATCTGTAGTAACAAAATAAAATAAAAATATACATCTGTAGTAACAAAATAAAATAAAAATAAAACAATAAGATACCCAACATTGGTTTGTGTAGTTCTTACTTTCATCTTATCTTTAGTGTCCACACTCATGTAAACAATGGGCATGAGATGAATTGTCCATGTGATCCAGTCCATCAGTTCAGTCATTTTAAATGCCTGCCCAAATTTAAACAAGTTCTCACATGAATTTTATCAGAATTTTCAACTTGTTCAATTCAGCTAATGAAACTTTTACCATTTTTTCAATATATAGTTTTTTAAATAATATTTAATTTAGTTCTTTTTTTAACATATTCTTGGTACCAGCCATGCAAAAGCTACTTGTCTAGACAACCATCAAAGGGTTATGCGGGAAGAAATATCAAAGGGTTTATGATGGAGATAGATATCCCAGGTACTTGAGTGACAGCCATTGGATAAAAAGCAGCAAAGCAAATTGACACCTCAAACTTCTGGGTTGTATTGTGCCATCATATGTTGAAAGTAATCAAACTATATAAAATTTCAAATCTGTGTTATGATGACATTGGAAATAAGTGCAGTCTGGCCTTTGAATTGACCCACAGTTTTGAGCTTCTACTGCAAGAAGATGGTCTCCCTTGATAAATGTCTCCATAGATTACACATCAGACAAAGGAAAGTGTCAAGGGGTCATAAGAATTTCTTATTAAGTCAGGCCATGGAGTGGACATAAAACAAAGCTGTAATTCATTTCTACGACATAAAACTGTGCTTGCTATTACTGTACGTCTGCAGCACAAAACAAACCAAATTACCCAAACCTCAAGTATTAGCTATGGTTACTTTGTCTAAGAGAATATGGCCATGAATAAATTTGCCAGAAGAACTGCTTAACTCTCTTTCTCTCTTTGCAAAAGCAAAGGCCAACAAATATGCAGTCTTTAAAGAAAGATCTTGCATGGAAAGCTCTGATGACACTTCCATATGGTTGTTAAGTTAAAAGAATCAAGGTTAGGTTCTGCTTTGGAAAAGAAAGTCTCCTCTTAAAATTCTGCACAAAATTGCAAATTCCAAAACACTAGTAAGGTCTAGTTCATGAGGCAAGAGCACCTCTCCAAGTGCTGATCAATGTTCCCTGTTAGCAGAGATAGTTTGTGCTTTTCTTTAAGAAAAACTAGTTGTACATAATTTCCTTTCTATGCCACAAAACAAAATATGGCCCACCTAGTCTAGTGTAAGAATTAAGAGATTTTCTGGGCCATCTTCTTTTAAAAGTGTCTGTAACTCTGATGACATACTGGATAATCTCCATACATGTAGGCTAATGGCTAGAAAGTTGTACTAGATCCTAGTGAAGTGTAATTGTGAAGTAATTTGGACCATAATTCCATTTACATGAAAAGTTAATGAAGCATTACGAGCCATAAAATTGATCTAGCTGTATTAGGTATTTAGGGAAGGCTATTGTAGAATACTGGTTGTAATTATGTTATTGTTTATGGCTTGAAATCTGAAAAAAAAATTCTGGATCTACAATTACTTCATTTCAAAATTTAGCCTAACCGTAAAGTACTGTATAATTGTATTGTATCCTGTTACATCTGAGAGGCACTCTTGCCTCAAAAACGTTCATTTCATTCTATTTTCAACCATAGATTACAGATCATAATCAGAAAGTCTCTTGAGACCTTTACAAAGTATTTATTCACAGAGTATTATTGATAACTATTTATGAGTACTAATTGTTACCAACCATCAGTATCACTCAGAAAAAGTAAAAATCCTGTGGAAATTCCAACAGATTTTATTTCCCTCTAAGAGATTTCTAAAATAATGATCAACCTACATCACAGATACTAAGGCTTAAAATATACTAGTACATACTATGTTACTAATACTGTTGAATGAATACTGGAAACAACTCAGAATTTAAATGAGCCACTGATAGCTTGAGTAACTACATAACAAACATAAACTAGCTCTAGGAACAAATAACAGTTCAGTAATACACTATCAGTGGGGGAATTAGGACCCTGAAGGACCTGAGATATAAACCCCCTTCAGTGGATAGGGCATTTGCATTTCTACCTTCTCATTCTTGTTAAAATTCAATAACAGATCAAAGCTTTGTTGCTGATTGTCACTTAAAACATAAATTTTTTTTGTATATAGTATGTCCCATTTGTAATTATAAGTGAAAGCAAATGTTATACAAATTATGAAAATCAAATACACACACACACACACACACACACACACACACACACACACACACACACACACACACACACACACACACACACACACACACACATATGCATATCATTCTCTCAGTGGAAATTTGTAGCTATTTACGCATATTGTCAAGAATCTCCAAGTCCAAAAGTGAATGTGTCTGTATGTCTGCATGTCAGCTTATTTGTCTGAGGTTGTATGGATGTACTTGGCTTTATAGCTGTTTAATACATTCTCTCTCTCTCTCTCTCTCTCTCTCTCTCTCTCTCTCTCTCTCTCTTCTCTCTCTCCTCTCTCTCTCTCTCTCTCTCTCTTTAAATCAAATGAATTTTCATTTGTAAATGCTGATCATGTGCAGTTCACATATTTTTTTTACAATGATGTAATGGCAATGTACATGATTTTTGTCTTGAGATAAAATATTGTAATGTGATTTGGAGCAGTCCTCAAGCTGTTAATATTTTAACAACAATTTAAATAAATAAGCTGTTTTTTACTCTCCTTCACTTATAACTCCATAAGCAGTAGCTCATTAGGAATACCGTATAATTTTTTGTGACTAACTAGAATATCTAGGAGTTAAGAATTTGAAGGGCATGAGAGATATAACACCCCCCTCCCTTCACTGCGTAGAAACAATCCCATCTCTAGCCTCTCAGTCTCACACTCATCCCTGACTACGAATAATTATATTGTACAGTAGCTGAACATGGAGTTTTTATAACTTAAAATAATTTATTTTATTCAACTCCATTAGCCATGTCCACCTTAATTCACAGCATGAATCTACCCTATCAAGCAACTTCAGAAGCCTTCAAGACGAAAAAAGAGGATTAATCAAAAATCAAGAGTCAAGTAAGCTGGTAGAAGCACAGCTTTGACCTACTTGTTGGGGCTTGCTGGCCTTATTCTTTTGTGTAAAGCTAGCAACCCAGTCAGAATGTGGGGACTGGGAGGTAGGCACTTATTTATGATTGATTGATTTGTATGAAAATATTAGTTTCGTGTTATACAAATTTCATGTGTTCCTTGACAAATCTATGTATCATTAGCCTGAATTTTTATTTAGGTAAAAGGATGATAAGGGAATATCCTCAACTAGCACTTTTGGAGGAACAACTGGAAATAGTAAGTTAAGAACCAAGTGTCTAAATCAATCTTAAAAGGTCCCCTTAATAGACTTACATGCTGAGTAGTAGTAGTAATTTGTGTGGATGGTATTTCAAAAAAGCACAGAAGTCACTAACATTTCAAACGAGGCTTGGCAGCTTTTAACCTAGAAGAGCAAATCTTACAGTGAATGGGAAATGATCAACCCTGGACTAGGAGGAGGAGTAGGCCTCTGTTTGTAAAAAAAAATGGGTTATTTCTTTTTCCTTATTGAAGAATTCCACCAGTTAGATCATATTTTGGGCTGGATTGAAATGGGTTCTCTTTAGAATGATAAAAATAATTCATTTATAGAGGAAGTGGATGAACAATGGGTTTATTTTTAGACCCAATCAAGGCTGAGGAGTATTCTTATGGCTGTGCTGTCACATCAGACACACAACAGACCGAGGCTGGTAGTTCCTTCCTGCCAGTGGGTTAAAGTTGCACATGCAACAGTCACTCAGTGGGACTACCTTTCGATTACCTTCCTGCCATTAATATTTGTATCTGGCAGAATTTGACACTAGAAATTGTCATAAAATATTTAATTTTCACCTACAGAACATTCTTTGTAAATTTGTAAATATTTATTGTGGATCTTATATGCTTATCAGCATAACTAATGTTCAATAATAGTGATGTTTAGCAAAACAATAGAAAAGATACAAAAACTTTCACATTATGTCTTATACATAAATGAAGTACGTACTGGATGCATTACGTACTCTTAGTCACTGAGGGTGAAATTTAGAGAAAAATGTATAACAAGGTATAAAGTATGAAAACATTTGGTTTACCACTTTGAACAACCATACTGTATTACAGTAGGTCACACAGTACACTACGTACTCATAAATTGCTTTTGGATAAAGCACTTTGCTGGACTCCAGTTACTAGCAACATAAGTGAATGGACTGTAGTATATGTACAGCATGTTTATTACCCCAGCAAAATTTCCTACATCCTTGCCATACATTCTTAATCAAAACTTGATAACATACAGTATACTACCTAGTACTGTATAATTAATCTACATGGCCCAAGAGTATACAGTACGTATATGTACGTACATGAAACATTTCAAACCTTCCATAAATCTTGGGGATGTAAAGCCAAGAAACATAAACAAAAAAGGCAAACAAATACCCCAAAAACAGTTCTATATAAAATGCCAGGTAAAACTGCTCTGGGCTTGCAGCTGTTAAGGGAACTAGCTTGGTATTGCCTGGTTTGCACTCTGTTTTTCTTTTATTTAAATTATTTGGGAAAGGTTAGGATATTGTTGTTTCGATCACTTCCTGTTTGTATGTGCTAAGAGCTTGTGTGGGTAGAAAAACTTTGTTGCATATACTACTTGGGTTTTTCCTGAGATAGGGTTTGAGTGTGCTACTTTTGAGTGTGCTACTACATGTACTGTGGCAGCCAGTACTGAAAGGAAAGGGGGATATCAAATGTCTCGTCCTTTTTTTGGTGTTTCATTGCTGTCAGTGAGATTATTTTGTGACAACTCTTGTTATATGCATGTGTGTGTGAGAGAGAGTGTCTTAATGTTAATGGGTACATAGGACTTACATAAAATATTATCCATTTAACTTAGTAGGTAATCATTTGTTGCTTGATACTTGATTTCTGTAAAAAAACTTTAAACTTACAGCAGAATTATATTGCATGGTATGTTATTGTAGTTTAAACTTCTATCTACTGTTTGAGTGTTCATTACAGATAAGTATTGAAGCAATAAAAACTAACATCTCCTGGAATAAAATGTTTGGTAATATGTACTGTAATTTGACAGAAGAAGAAGAAGAAGAAGAAGACAATCAAAATTTAAAAATTATACATATTTCCTTTTCCAAGTATTCAAACTTTCAAGTTTCCAAGAATGAGTCACTTGTTTTTCTTGTAACTTGTGGCTGCAAATCCTACCTGCCCAATTGTCAATTAACTTTGTGTATGGATGGAAGCTCCTCAAATTTGCAACTTTTTTTTTTCCCCATATCAGTTAGCTTCTAATGTACATCTAAGCTGCTGGGCTTTTGGCTATCAGTGTTTATCTTTCCTGGACTGTAGAGACTACATGAATATCAAAAGATATTTCAAAAGCCAATGAGATGGTAATGAACAGCTATTTAACAATTCAATGAATTGTATAACTTAGTACGTACCATATAACAAAATGTTAATCCATATTCTGATCTGCGTCTTGGAAATACTATTCCCAGTGTTGAATAACCATTTAAAGTAATCTTATGTGGCATCTACAATGCATATAACACGGTACAGTATATCAATATCCATATATATTTGGGTAGTTCCCTGATGAAACTGGCCATCAAAAAATACACCACCACCATAACAAGGTATTTTTCAGCCCTGTTTTCTACATCTGGACAAGAAAGCTCTTTCCATCATTCACAATTTATCACACAGATTGCAATTAGTAATTAAATTTGTTAAAATCAGTCAACATTTTATGCTGCATAACAAAAAGACATGGTCCTATATTATTTAGAAAATAAACATGCATAAAAATTGAAAATGAAAAACCCAAGCTTACACTTGGAGATATCATTACCCTTTGACCCAATAGTGCCAATATCTTTTCATATACTGTACTGAAATAAAACAATTTCAAATGTCAATATGTATATGGGTATCTTTACAGCTTACCACTATTATGGCAGAAGTCCACTGGTCATTAAAGAAAATCATTGTACAAAGCTCAAGAAGAGACATCATATCAATATCTTAATTAGGCACTAAGAACACACTTTTGGCAATGATATGGCTATGTAAATTATCTAAATTATTTTTAACGTATTTACATGTGACTAAATCTGAAAGTATTTAAAGCTACTCCAGGCATGATTTACAATTATTTTAAATTCTCTTTGCATATGCACAGCATGTGCACAGCTAAATAGTAATTCTGTAATTTGTGCAGACTAGCATCTGAATGTGCCATATGAAGAGAAAAAAAAAATAAAGGCACATTGTCCACACAAAGCTTGGATAAGGCAATCTGAAGCTTAATACAATTTTTTATGCTTAAAATAATTTTACATTACCACATGCACAAATCATCAGTTATCATACTTAGCTATGGATCGCCTTATAGCATTAACCACTTGCCATGGATCATGGATCCTGTACACAATCTGGAAAACAATTAACATATTTTAGTAAGCCATCCCCCGAGCTTTTCAATTTTCACATCTGCACAATTAAATGTCATACAGATATAGCAGTCCCCAGTTATCAGCGGACTCGGTTAATGGTTATCCAGTTTTATGGCACTTTTTATGGTACCATAACATACCTAAAAGAGGTTCCATTATCCAAAACTCGCCGCCAAAACCACCATAAATTGCTGAGTTTTGGTTAATGGGGGGTTTCACTTATTGGCACCCTGCCGATAACTGGAGACTGCCTGTACAGTAGTAGAGAGTGCTCTTAAAAGTGCTATCTCCTCACCACAGAACAATGTGAGCTTATTTTTGCTTTTTCTTAGGGAAAAGGTAAATTAATCCACATCTACTTTCTAGAGAAGATAACAAAGTGAAATGAGGATTTAATTTACTTCTTTACAAACTACTGGTTTGAAATTAAATTGACAAGTTTTATTACTTCGGATGAATAAAAATTAGTTGTGTAGATAAAAACCATTGTTTTACTTGGAACTACAATATCACTTTGACATGAATAAATGACCCGTGAAGAGTTAAATCTTGGCTTGCAGGATATGCTCAAAGGGTTTGTTCTTGTTAAAAGAATAAGATTTAATTATAATTTATCTAAAAAAAAATTATAGCTTCCTAAATATCTCCATAACTGGACAGACTGTTATTGAAAATTCTGACAAAATTTGTTTTCAGGTACTATATTGGTGTCTCATACTTTGAGTGTTGATTGAAATTTGTGCGTTCACACAAAATGTTGTATGGTTAAGGAAGAAAAAAACTCTTCAGCCATTTAAGCAGCTCCTCCTGAAGAAGGCTATTCTGAAATTGAACCATTGTTCTCAAGTCTAGAATGGGTTCATAGATTCTGCACCATAGCCATCCACTGTTTCAGACTAGCATTCTATTGCTGGATGGTGCATTCACAGAACATTTCTCTCAATTTGTTCTTCTGCTTGTTTTTCTCCACAAAATGCATTGGGCAAATAGAATATAAGGGCAAAGAATGCATAATGATTGATTAAGAGGTTGTCATTATCTTTATCTTCATATTGATCTTCATTTTCAAAACTATCACTACTTGTTCATAGTGGTACTATGTGATGTTTCTCTTGGAATTCTTAAGCTTTTGTTAAGTCATATTGTATATGTAATGTAACCTTGCCCTTGTTATCTGTTTTCAGGGATTTTCATGACTTCTCCATATTCAGAAATGTGCCTGGCCTCTCCAGTTTCTCTATGGTATAGCAAAACTATCTATAAACATTTTTGTAGGTTAATGTGCTTTGCCTAAGCATGGATTTTTAATGATTTTGTGCTTGTGTTTTCTTCAGGGAAGAGTATTATCATTAGTATTTATTTATGCTGATTACTTAAGCCTGGGCTTTCAGAAATATTTTTGTTGCATATTTGCCAATTTGTCCTTCTAATTAAGAGTGATTTTAAATTTGTCCTGTTTGAAGTGTGCTCCATGTCATTATTTCCATTCATTAAATCTAGTGTTTGACTCTCCTAGTCGTAGTGAATTAACATGTTTCTTTTCTGGGCTCAGTTCGTGTCGCTGCGCGAAATATCCTTTAATCCATTATTTCTAAGGTAAATGTACTAACACATACCAGAGAATAAATAAAATAAAGAAAAGGTCAGTACAACTGACTCGCTCACCCTCCAAGAGGGTGTCGGTATGAACACTATGGCGAGTGAGACCACTACCACGAACCGCTTGCCAATAGAAATCTCCCACTACAAAATCCCCACAAGAGGGGAGCCGACCCACAGAGTGGGCAGCAACTACTACTACTCCATCCCATGCTGCCGACTGCTGCGCCTCTGGTGGCCATCCTTTTCAGTTAGCGCACAGCGTATACACGTGCCCTTTTTTGCTCTGTGTTTTTGTGCCCTTTTATTGGATTTATTCATCATGGAGCGTACAGCCATTGCAGCAGCTAAGTTAAGTAATCAGTGTTTATTGCTATTTGGTTTTTTCCGGCCTTGAGTCAGTATTTGCCGTTTTTTAGGTATAAATACGAGCTCTAGGTCGGAAGCATGGCAGCATGGTTCTGCCTCGTGGCGGGTTCGTTCTTGGTCTTCCATACCCAGAACCTTCCCTTACTTTTACGCTCTGTTATTAATTATCCTATTTGATTTAAGGGTACAGCCTACGTGGTTTATGTCATGCATGCATGTCTTCTCACCTTGCGTAGGCACCTTCCATCCAGACCCTAGCCACAGCTCTTAGTACCGGCCCCGGCTAGCTTTGAGTGGTAGACTTTCTTTCGGGTTAGTCGTACACTCCTGGATTTTTCCTCCTACTATTTTATCTTCTTTCTTTACATTTAGTTATTTGTTTATTATATTTTAAGTTTATGTTAGTGTTCGGCGTCTGGCTTCACCTAGCCTAGGTTATGTCCTATTGGTCACATGTGCTTCCGCTTCAGTTCGGTTGCTTCTCTATAGCATCTCTCTGATCAGTCGGTTGTGTATCCTAGGCTTTATTGTTCATTGTATCTCTTGTTACCGCTCCGTGGTCACTACGTGATCACGGAGCAGCCAGACGCCTGTCCAGTCATCTTTCCCTCCTCCCGCTCTTCCATAGGGCCGGGGGGAGGGTTGGTCTGCCACGCTCGCTCACATACCCGGGCCTGCCTCCCTCTCCCCCTAGGCGGAGGGAGTAGGGGGACGGTACAGACCCAGTCTGGACTCGACCTCTCCAGCTGCTCGGTACGCTCGGATGGCAAGGGGGGGGGGACTGGCCTTTCCCCCCCTCCGTCGTCTCTCCGTCGCTCCGTTACTAGCTCGAGTCTGTTTGCCCTCTCGCCCTTTCCCACCTTACTGGGGCTCTTTATCTACCGGACCTCCGGCATCCACGTGGAAAGGTGCTAGTTCACCCTGACGGGCGGACTGCGGCATACAGTTGGTCTCTACTAACTCCGTCGCGCTGTTATCGCGTCACGCTCCGCCACGCACCGGACTTAGTCCGGTACGTCCCATGTTTAGGTTTAAGTTTAGTTTTTAATTTAAACTATATTAAGTTTAATTTAAGCTACATTAAACCTCCCCTCCATTGCATGCTCACACCGGATCTCTCCGGGGTTATAGCCTATTCAGGCAGGATAGGGAGGGGTTATGCCCAAAAATTTTTCGCGCTCCGGCATGCAACGGAGTTCTTTTAACCTTTAGCCTGTAAGTGATATCTTTTAGGATACTCATGTGTCTTATCACTTACAGACCACCAACTGTGAGCATCCGGGATGCAATGCCATGCTCCAGGACCCCTGTGGGCATGAAGTCTGCCGGTCCCATGCTCCATGCGCGACTCCGCACGGGAACCTCCAGGTCTGGTATCACGAGACCTGCACGATTTGTTATGATCTGGTGAGCCAGCTCTTAGACGGGGTAAGCATTTCCAACTCCGTTATCAAATCCCTACGAGATTATAGTTCTTAAGCTAGTTTTAATCTTATCTCAAACTTAAACGAATTTTATATTGGATATCGCATCCTATATAATTTTAAGTTAACCTTGTACTTAAGTTTTAATCTTAAGTTTATTCTTATAAAACTAACAAGTACCCTCTCTTCCAGGCTCCGGCTGTTAGAGACACCGCGTTGGCAACCCTGCGGGCCTGGGTCGGCGGGTTTGGGAAGAACGCCGCCAAGGGTCAGCCCTACATACTGGAGAAGAGGTTAGCGGTCCTGATCTTCCCCGGCGGCAAGTCAACGGGCTACGTCGACCCAGCAGAGGCGGGCCCGACTATTGCGCTGATTCAGCAGCAGCTCGCCGCTTCGTTGACTGATCCAGGCCAGGACATCTCGTCGGAAGTCGCGACGTTGGACCTAAACATTGAGCCGATGGTAGGTGTTGACGACCTGTTGGTCGAGGTGAGTACGTTGGACGCCCAAGGGCTTCCCTTAGGCGCCACTGGATCTTCTACTCCTGCACAATCTCCAGCTTCCTTCCAAGGCTTTACAGGAGCCGAGCTTTATACTTCTCCTGATGCTTCGGTTAGACCTAAGGTCAAAACACAAGCGGTGGTAAAAACCTTGACTAAGACGTCGTCGTCGTCTAAAAAGACTTCGTCGGCGTCTACATCTCGCAAGTCTCCGGCTACAAACCCCGGAGCAGAGAGGTCTAGAGCTTCTGGGTCCGGCTCCAAATCCTCTAGGAGTAGATCCTCCAAAGAGAGATCACACACTCCAGCGGAGTCGACCGTTCCTTCACTTCCTTTGGTCCCTGTTCAGAGCTACCCGTCCACCTCCGCGGCAGCTCCGGCTTTGGATCCCAATGCCGGCCTGTTGCAGCACATGGGGGATCTGGTCGGGACTCTCAAGGAAAGTATGGAACAGATGTTCTCCCGGTTATCTGATAGGATCAACTCCCAGGACAACATTATCGCCGGACTAAGCCAAGCTCCGCTAGCTACTCCCCCACCTTTCGGCACAGGCGTACATCAGTTGCCACCATATGACTCTCTGCCTCCGTTCAGCATGAACAATCCCTGGAGGGTGGCGTCATACGCCCCCTTCCAAGACGGACTTATCTCCATCCCGGAATGTGGAACTCGAAGGATTGAGGACTTCGAGTTCTACCCGGAAGATCTCCAGCCGCCGTTCATCGGCTACGCCAGGCTCACCGCCGCTGCCATGACGCGAGATGATAAGGTCCCTAAAGAGACAGTCCTCTATTCACGAGACCAGGCTCAAAGAGAATGGCTCAGGTGTTTAGAGGACATGGACTGTTCGAACACGAAGATACAGCCGTTTAAGAGTCCATTTACAATTTTCACAATGGAAGAGGGTACTCCGCTTCCTTTCCTGACGAAGATTGCTACGGTCACTATCCCAGCGGCCCAGAAGGGGGATGCGTTACCGCAGCTTAAGGAAGCGGACCCTACATCTCCTTTACTTCCTTCAACCGGAGATCTGTGGGAAGACCTGCCCAACACTTTTTCTGCGGGCAAACTCAAACCGGACTGTGCTATGGAGCAGTTTGGTGAGAAGCTGCCTAGACTTCCTGATAGCCTCATTCAGGCAGAGTTTGATGCCAAGTCTAGGCTGGCCAGGTCTCTCAATACCATGGCCATGACGGAGGTGGCTACCATTTCTTATGGTTCCGAGCCACTGTTCAAGCTAATCACCAAGTCACTGACTCAAACGGTGCAGTCTGACTTGTTCGAGTTCGCCACAGCCAGAACAAACTGTAGGAAACATGTCCTCCAGGAAGCAACTATTCGGCATGAACCGAATAAGTTGCTTTCATCAAACATCTGGGGAGCAGACCTCTTCCCAGATGCGATGGTAAAGGAGGTCCAGGCAGAAGCTACGAGGCTTAACCAAAGCCTTAAGGATCGTTGGGGTCTCACGGCAAAGAGACGCCAAGATCAAGCTGTCAGGGGTAAGGCTCAGAAGAAACCCAGACGTTTCCAGCCTTACCAAAAGAAGCAGCAACGGTTTGCCCAGCCTGTTTCGGCCGTCCCGTTGGTGCAGGCAGCCCAACCCTCTACCTCCAAGGCTCAATCACAGCCTATCTATGTGATTTCCCCCCAGCCTCAACCCTCCACCTCTTACGCTGTCTCCCCAGCCTTCAACCAAGTGTTCGAAGGCCAGGCCTTTCAGAAGTATGACCGCTCGGGTAAGGGAGGCAGAGGTAAGCGATCCTTTCGTCAGAGAGGATCGGGAGGGTCCCTTAATAGAGGAAAGCACTTCAGGGGAGGCCGCGGAGGCTACCAACATCAATGAGGACTTCCAGGTAGGAGGGAGGCTGTTTCTCTTCCGCCACCGGTGGGGATTCAGCAAATGGGCACAAAGCATTGTGTCGAAAGGCCTGGGTTGGAGTTGGGTGGCGAATCCGCCCCCACCCAGACCTTTCCGCCAACTTCCATCCAAAGAATTGACGGAGTATGCGGAGGACCTCCTTCAGAAAGGAGCAATAGCGAGAGTCCAACAGATTAAGTTTCAAGGGCGCTTGTTCAGCGTTCCAAAGAAAGGCTCACAAAAAAGAAGGGTAATCTTAGACTTGTCCCGCTTAAACTTGGCCATTCGCTGCGACAAGTTCAAGATGCTCACCATCTCGCAGGTGCGGACCTTACTTCCCCGTGGGGCCGTCACCACCTCTATCGATCTTACAGACGCATACTATCATATCCCTATTGCAAGACACTTTCGCCCGTATCTGGGCTTCAAGATAGGAGAGCAGGCATTCTCCTTCAAGGTAGTTCCCTTTGGCCTCAACGTAGCACCCAGGGTGTTCACGAAGTTGGCGGAAGTGGTCGTCCAACAACTAAGATCTCAAGGGATTATGGTAGTAGCGTATCTCGACGATTGGCTAATTTGGGCTCCAACAGTCGAGGAATGCCACAAAGCAACACTGGAAGTAATTCGGTTCCTGGAATATCTAGGCTTCAAGATAAACAGGACCAAATCAAGACTCACTCCGGAGTCAAACTTTCAGTGGCTGGGCATTCAATGGAATCTATCCTCCCATACTCTGTCGATTCCATCAGCCAAGAGGAAAGAAATAGCGAAGTCAGTAAAGCAATTTCTAGGACACAAACTGGCGTCAAGGAGAACCCAGGAAAGGATTCTGGGTTCACTCCAGTTTGCATCAGTGACAAACATCTTGATGAAAGCCAAACTGAAAGACTTAACCAGAATCTGGCGCTCACGAGCAAATGTCAGGTCCAGGGACAAATTATCCTCAGTCCCTCAGATTCTACGGAATCGTCTACGCCCTTGGGCAAAAGTCAAGAACTTGTCAATATCAGTACCCCTTCAGTTTCCTCCTCCGGGGATTACCATCCACACAGACGCTTCGTTAAGCGGTTGGGGAGGATATTCTCAGTTCAAGAAGGTTCAAGGAACCTGGTCACCCCAGTTCCGTCAGCTTCACATAAACGTACTGGAAGCAATGGCGGTGTTCTTGACTCTAAAAAGGTTACGTCCGCCAATGAACTCCCACATAAAGCTAGTCTTAGACAGCACAGTGGTAGTCCATTGTATAAACAGAGGAGGCTCCAAATCACGTCATCTAAATCATGTCATGATAGCCATCTTCTCCCTGGCGGACAAGTTCAGTTGGCACCTCTCCTCCACCCATATAGCTGGAGTGAGAAACGTCATAGCAGATGCTCTATCCCGATCAGTTCCTCTGGAGTCAGAATGGTCACTGGACAACAGTTCGTTCCAATGGATCCTTCAGAGAGTTCCAGGTCTACAAGTGGATCTCTTCGCATCCCAAGCGAACCACAAACTCCCATGTTATGTGGCCCCCAACCTGGACCCTCTGGCCTATGCCACGGACGCCCTGGCCCTAGACTGGAACGACTGGGAGATTTATGTCTTCCCTCCAGTGAATCTTCTCCTGAAGGTACTGAACAAACTCAGGACATTCAAAGGTCAAGTGGCTCTAATAGCCCCAGACTGGCCGAAGAGCAATTGGTACCCCCTAATTCTGGAACTGGGTCTTCGTCCTCTTCGAATTCCCAATCCCAGGCTCTCCCAGTCAGTACAAACGAAGACTGTGTTCGCTTCTTCAGGAATTCTCAAAACCCTAACTTTATGGATTTCATGAAGTTTGCAGCTAAAAGAGATGCGAATATTGATCCTCAAAATATTCTCTTCTTGGAATCTGATAAAAGGGATTCAACTTTGAGACAGTATGATGCTGCAGTCAAAAAGTTAGCAACCTTCCTGAGAGAATCAGATATCAGAATCATGACAATCAATTCAGCTATATCCTTTTTCAGATCTTTATTTGAAAAAGGCTTAGCAGCTAGCACTATTACGACAAACAAGTCAGCCTTGAAAAAGATTTTTCAATTTGGTTTCGATATAGACTTGACAGACTCCTACTTCTCGTCTATTCCCAAGGCTTGTGCTAGACTTAGACCTTCTGTAAGACCTACGTCAGTATCATGGTTCTTAAATGATGTCCTAAAGCTGGCTTCGGAAACTGATAATGACACATGTTCATTTATAATGCTCTTAAGAAAAACTCTATTTTTATTAAGCTTGGCTTCAGGAGCTAGAATTTCAGAACTGTCGGCATTATCCAGGGATCCGGATCATATTGAATTTCTTCCCACAGGGGAAGTGCTACTTTCTCCGGAACGTAGTTTTATAGCAAAGAATGAAGATCCTTTGATGAGGTGGGAACCATGGAAGGTTATACCCCTTCCACAAGATATTTCTCTTTGCCCAGTATCGACCTTACGAGCCTTTCTGTCCAGGACCTCCTCATCCTCATCGGGTCCTCTCTTTAAGAGAAAAAGAGGTGGTACTTTATCTATTAAAGGCATCAGGCAGCAGATCCTGTACTTTATTAAGCAAGCCAATCCTGACTCCTTCCCTAAAGCACATGATGTCAGGGCAGTAGCCACCTCAATTAACTATTTCCAGCATATGAATTTCGATGAGTTGAAAAAATATACTGGATGGAAATTGCCGACAGTATTTAAACGTCATTACTTAAAGTCCTTGGAAGCTCTGAAATTTTCAGCAGTTGCGGCGGGTAACATAGTTTCCCCTGACTCTGCTTAATCTTTAGTAGAAGATCCAGTCCTCCTTTCTACCTATCTCACCCAACAGTTCGTCTATACCTGCCATGTTCATCTACGTTTACCTTGAGTCTTAGCTGCTCTTATGATGGTATAGTGGGTGCCCCTTATTTTTTTGCTAGGGTCACTCACAATTGATTGTATATAATGATCTCTAGGATGTGATCCCCTTATTTTTATGCTAGGGGACACATAGTATTTACAATGGTTACGGGTTTTGTATATTAAGTCATATACATTCCCTTTTATATTATTATTGAAGTTTGTTCTATTCATGTTATTATTATAATTGCTTTGAGTTCTTTGTACATAAGATCTATACACAGATACTGATTTCAACATATATTCCATGTAAGCCCTGTATATATGTTAAATTTAAGTTAATTTTAAGAAATATTATTAGCATTAAGTTAAATTTAAGTAATATTTCTAATTTTGTATCAATGTGTATATGTATATTTATTAGCAATTATATTTCTTTATTTTATGTTATCTTTTATTTGAGACCCTTTTTATCTATTTGTTTTGTTCTTTACAATCTTGTGCTATTTCTCTGGTACGATTTCGCGCAGCGACACGAACTGAGCCCAGAAAAGGGATTTTGACGTAAGGAAAAATCTATTTCTGGGCGATTGGTTCGTGTCGCCAGCGAAATCCCGCCCTGCCCATCCCATCGCTCAAGATTGTCTGCTAACTTCAGGATGGCCACCAGAGGCGCAGCAGTCGGCAGCATGGGATGGAGTAGTAGTAGTTGCTGCCCACTCTGTGGGTCGGCTCCCCTCTTGTGGGGATTTTGTAGTGGGAGATTTCTATTGGCAAGCGGTTCGTGGTAGTGGTCTCACTCGCCATAGTGTTCATACCGACACCCTCTTGGAGGGTGAGCGAGTCAGTTGTACTGACCTTTTCTTTATTTTATTTATTCTCTGGTATGTGTTAGTACATTTACCTTAGAAATAATGGATTAAAGGATATTTCGCTGGCGACACGAACCAATCGCCCAGAAATAGATTTTTCCTTACGTCAAAATCCCTTTTTTAATCACATTATCGTTGATTCTTCCCTGTTTGTGTTTCTTTTTAAGTCAGAATGTTCCATATGTATACATTCTGAATTGTAGCTTAGATTTCAATGAATATTGTTTTTACATATTCAGTGAAAATTATTCTTTCTACAATTTATCAGTGGCTTTTGTTATGTCTAAAGTAACAGTAGCCTTAGGGCTACATTTCTGTCTTTTTATTCATTTTTCATGTAATAACTATGTTACACTCCCTTTTTCTTGTGATACACTCAGGAAAGAATGTTACCCTGTTCTGAGCTCATAATGTGAGTGGGGACACCTTCTCTCACATG
>NC_061094.1:29780374-29799029 GCF_015104395.2 Macrobrachium nipponense | reverse complement strand
ATATGTAACTTCAGAGAAAAACACTCCTTGAAGAGGATCACTTGACCATTTCACCACGGTTTGTCTCTGAAGCTACTTGTTGCTCCGTATATATGTACCATGAAGAGAACAACTTCAGAGAGTGAAACAATAGGCAGTCTTAAAACATGATCACAGTATCCATTCCATAGACAAAAGTTGATGTTGATATTTAAAAAGAAAAAAAAAAATGAATTGAGTATGCTGCTGTACATAAGAACAGCTTAAACTCACCCTAAATATATGACACTGCACCCACATTCACTGCTGATTTTTAGTAAAAATTTAACCATAGCGCTGGGGCAAAAAACTTTACTTTCACAAGGCTGGCCTAGAAGCTGTTTATATTTTAAATAAAACGACTCAAATTAATCATATATATCACTAAAAACTACAGCTTCGTAAATTAGATGAACTAAAAATAATGAGGAATTTTTTTTTTTTTTTTTAAGGGATTTCTGTCCAACACTTGTAATTTGAGGCTGATTAAAATTTTGGCATTTAGGCCATATGTAAATTTTGAATTTGTACAGCCTTTCAGAAAATTATTGTTATTAGCTTTTGTAACTAGGTAATTTGTAGTTTGTTCACGTGGATGGAATGAAGTTTTTCTTTGCAGGACATCATTTTACAGGTATGTTGTACTGCATATGTCTTAATGATATACAAATTGTTAGCATGCTATCAGTAAGTTTTGCCTGAGGCTAAAGTAATTGAGCTTCAAAGTGACTATTTTTTGAGCCAGAGCTTATGGTGGCAAGTGTTAAAGATGTTTGCCTAACAGCAAACTGCATTGTGTTTGTGGTAAAAATGGAAACTCGCATTACCAGAGCTGCACTTTCTATATGCTTTTCAATGCTCTTATTGCCAGGAGTTTTATTAGTGAGAACTGTAAGTGTAAACATGGTCATTTGTGAGAAAACAATCCTAAGTGACCATAATCAGAAATTTCTGTCAATTCTCTTGCTTTTGTGGAGCTAACCTGCCTTAAAAATGAAATCATCTTTTAGCATAAGGCTTGATATGATGATGATTAGATAGAGGAAAATAAAAGCATGTTTATACCAAAATATTATAGCTAGTAATAAAAACGTTTATTCTGTGATTCATGGGTGATATGAGTGAAAAAATGTGTAATCAGTGTAATCATGATTAGTGAATTGCTAAGATCTTCATACTAAGGATATTTAAGTAATGAAGTCACTGATGTTCTTTTCAGTTCATGGAGGGTTTATGTGAAGAATGCTTAGACATTACAGTTGATTTTAAATCACCCTTTGATGTATAAGTTCAGGTTGATTTGAGTTATTCATATCACAAACTTAGTTTTCATTTTATTGAGGTACATTACTATTGTTATTTTTGACAATTCTTTATTTTGTATATTTTGTTTAGTGTACAATAAACAAAACTTTGTTGATAAGAAAATAAATTATTTATTCATTTAATGCCATTTATTGTATTAATCCTCTCATTCAACAATTACACAACAAGAGACAAATCAGTCTTGCAATGATATCATCTGGTTCCATTAAATTTTCGCTCTTCTCAAAGATCATAATGATACTGTCTGAGGAAAGGCATCCTTTTAATACACTTTAACACCATGCTGATGGTGCTTTATATACTACACTAACTTGTACTGTGCGGCAGCAAGTGTTAACTATTAATAAAGCTGGCAAAGCTTTTAGGGAGGAATGGTATAAGATAAAAACTGTTGGTGATAAGATTTTTGCACAAATCAATATCCAGTGTAAATATAATAAACATCCATTTATTTATTGGTTAATCAATTACAGTAGTCCCTTATATGTGCAAGGAATTAGTTCCAAGCACCTTGTATGAACTTGTATCACCATAAATAAAGTGAACATCCCCCAAACCCTAAACCCCAAACTCATAGCACTAAACCAACTTAGCTTTGTTTCCTGTTTTTTGCACTCGATCTTCCCTTCTTTAGTCAGCACTAGCCATTCACTGCTGAATGTGGATTAGGTTACTCTTGAAACATGGAGGAGGGTTAGGGTGGATGTCATGCCCCCTCGCCCTTAGAAATAGAGTAATTGACATGGTTGAGTGGGCAAAAGATTTATGTCAAACTTTCAATATAAGGCTGGGTCTGATCATGTCAAACTGATGATTCTTAGAGCGCAAGGCAAGCTGTATATTAAGGTGGCCTCCCAGGCCAGCTAATTACTGGTAAACAGCAGTACTGTTTCCCCTGGTAGTGCCCTCTAAGGGCAGGATTCTATTTTGCATGAAACTTTTTCTTTGTATGGTGACAATCTGGAACTACATATTACAAAAAATGGTAATAAATAATTCTCCAGTAAGAATCATTTACTGTATGGAAAGTACATATCTAATTCAGATCTGCAGATATGAAAGTAATGCTCTATTTAAGGGTGGAAAAACAAGTATCTCATGGAGCAGCTAAGATGGTAAGTTGATGCAGCACTAAAAAGTGCTAGTCAATGCTTTCTGAATTCTCACATAGCAATGAAACACAGAAGCAGTATTATGTAAAGATATGAAGGGGAAGCTGGTCTTAAAAGTTTTACAATGAACAAGGTTTTTTTCTAAGATATCTAGGTATTTTTTTAATCACCAGCATCTCATATGATTAACAAAACTGAAATGGGCTTCTGAAATAGACTGAGGATAAATAGTACATGTACGTATATCTTTTTGCAAAATGCAGAATTTAAATGAATGGGTAGAGGCTCTTTTATACAGGGACAAGGGAAGTTCATCTTCCCATTCCAGGTTTTGAATTGGGAGGCTGCCCACATTCCAATATGTAAACACATCTAATTTTCTCCATATGTTTCTTCTGGATCATAGACCAGGAAGCAGGCTTTTCATTGAAATGAATCACACTTGGCTTTTCATCATACCCTGATGTGCGCATAATGCATTCTGTCTACCCTAAATGCTCTCAGCATGCCGAGTCTTGGTACGTTGCCCCCATGTAAACAGGCTCTAGAAAAAGAGGGAACTCGAGGGCACTGAAAGAGAGAAATAAAAATGGTAGGGGAGCTGATATACTGCCCAAGAACACTTCTAGATTTAGAAGGGGACTTGTAGCACCATTACCTACAGCAAGACAAAGATTGGTCTGATAAGAAACATGAAACGTATTTATGTAAAAGGAGGTTGTCTAGAATGGCTTTATGGCAAACCTGTTGGAAGTCTTTGAGATATCTAGATTAGTGACCTAAGATTCCTAAGTTTCGTGAAATGCAAACCAGGCATACATACAATTGAATACTAGGACACCAGTTGATCTTACCTAACATTAACCATTCTGATGCCAAAAGATTAGATTCAGGACGTTATAAAATAATGGTATGTATTGGAGAATTTCAAAGATTTGCACTACAGCTGAAGTAAGAGAAATGGGATGAGACATGGAGGGACTGCAAAAAACTTCTGTGTGAATATCTTAATAAGAGCAAGTCTTGGACAGAACATACCTAAATAAAATATTGTCAGAATTCTTAAACTTGTTAGCTTATTCAGTTACTGAATGTCAATTAAACAGTTATCTATCAGTTTTTAATTTATTGTGAGAGAGCAATCTTTTGCCAACCATTTTCATTGTTGAATCTTTGGCTCTTTTTGCTCTGGTTCGAGTCTCTCTTTGTTAATCATTGGCTCTTTTTGCTCTGGTTCAAGTATCTAGTTGTTGATCAGAATATTTATGATTGCCCAGTAAGTAAAAGCATTGGACAGACACGCTGTATTTAAGGTATCTCCTCTTTGGTTTTGGCTTTCCAAGAACAGTCCAAAGCCCTCCTAAAGCTAATCCTTACAGCTGGCATTATCTTGGGGAGATTGCTAGGAGAGAGACAAAGAAAGCAGTTACAGAAAAGGCAGAATGGTTAGAAGGCCCACGAGGGAAGATATTTTGTAGGAGAAATTTGGAAGATTATAAATAAAAAAGTCACAAATATTTGATCCAACGCCACGATCATTAGGAACATATGTTCTACTACCATGTTAGCAACAGAAAAAGGAAAGGAACAAATTACTCGATATGTGTATGGGTGGAATAAATCTGTGAATTCATCCTTTTAGAGAACTTTAGCATATACTAGTAAGAAGATATCGAATTTAGTGGCAAGGAGTAAGGAATCTGAAGAAAGCATCATAATCTGTTAAATGTTGCAAATAATTCAAATGACAGAGTTCAGTTGAGACCTTTTAATCAGATCACACTGCAGGGGGAAGCATAAAAATCCAAAATTTTAGCTAAAGACATTTTCATGTTAACCACAGACCCGATCTTTAAAGTAAATATACGGCGTACAGTAAACCCCCTTGTATTCGCTGGGATGGGTACCAGACACCCCCTGAACAGCTAAAATCAGCGAATACTTAGAGGTCCTCTAAAAACGATTAGAGCTGCCTATTTTAATAGTTAAAACACAAAAAACCTCTAAAAATGCTTATACCTGAGTATTTTAATAGTTTTATCACAAAAAGTGTATTTAGTCATAAAAATCATATGAAAATTCAGTAGGCTGTCCCCAGTTATCAGTGGACTCTGTTAATGGTGATCCAGTTATATGGCACTTGTCTAGCTCCATAAAATTGGCGATTTTGGCGCCATAATGCGCTGATTTCTGGTATTCAGCACCGATAATATTGTTATGGTGCCAATACATACCTGACAAGAGGCACCATTAATCAATTATCGGTGCCAAAATCGGCGCCATTAATCGCTGAGTTTCGGTTAATGGTGATTTTTGCTAATCAGCAAGCCTGTCAGAATGGAACCGCCGCCGATAACCAGGGACTGCCTGTAATTTGTGAATATTTCTTAGTGAAAAATACTACAAATAGGTAAATTTTCCATGACTAATGGGTTTAAATGGCCCATAAAAAATCCACAAATAGGCGAGTCTGCAAATAGCAGGGGTCGACTGTAAGAGCAAAGGTTATAGTGGGAAATCTGAAAATGATAAGGGCAAGTATCACTATTCTTGGTTTTTTCCATCTGTCCACCCGCCTGTGGTGTTTTCGCATGGTAACACTGCGTCCCTGGCTTTAAATAGTTACGCTATGTGTAAGTTTTAGGTAAATAAAAGGATATCTGGGTGTACATTTGCAACAGAAAAGTGTTTTAATAATTTACTGTATGCGAATTACACCGTTAATATTGGAAATAGGATATTATTTAAAGCCCGGGACGCAGTGTTACCATGCAGAAACACCACAGGCGGATGGACAGATGGAAAAAAACAGAGTATAGACATCTCAATTTTTGAAACAAAACAAGTGGGAATGATAGAGGTTTAGTATGCTTCAATAATACAATAAGCAGTGACACCCTAAAAACATTAATGAAGTGAAGAGAAAGAGTGTAACATAAAAAAGTTATAAGTCACAGTACTTAGTACTACATATTGTCAACGGAGTTAATCCTTGTACTATTAATAGCAGTCCAAGTCAAAATTCTATATCCAAGAGAATGGAAAGATACAAAGACCTTCAGTTTATACTCTCTTGCCAGTCCCAAGTCACTGATTATCACTGATAAGAAAAAACAAATTAACAACCGTCTTCAATCACATGCGGAAGTTGGAGCAGGATAGAGTTTGAGAGGTTGAAGAGCTAAGTAAAAAAGACCAAAGGGAAATATGAAGAATTACAAGGCAGAGAGCAGTGCTGGAACTGAACTTACGATGCAAAAAAACTAAGTAGTACAATATACAGTGCCACACACTGCAAATGGTAAGTTACCTCTTACACGGGACAATCCATAATAAAAGGGTGGTGTTAAGCAAAGCAAAGACCAAAAAGGTTGCTGTAACTTGCAACAGACCCAATAAAGGTCTGAAGCAAGCAGTAACAGGTCACGTTGAGGTCTGAGAGCCACCAAACCAAACGTTTTGTTTACAAATATATGATGGTAAAGGTGGGGTGTATTCTGGGTAATGTATAAACTGTTTAGCTGGGGAGTATTCTGGGTAATGTACTGACTGTTTGGGAAAATTAATAAATCAATTTTTTATGAGACAATTGTACATTATTGTAGGTGGACCAGTGGCTACTACATCGCCTTTTCTTACCAAAACACAGGCTATGAGGCAAGTTGATAATGAAAATTTTTTTTGAGTGTGTGTAAGAAGCTACAGTTTCTTCTAGGTCTCAATACGATATTAATTCTGTTCACATAGTAGCTGTGGGTTTTCAGCATTTGTGCTTTATCCATGTAATGATTAGAGGTTATTTCAATAACCTAAAAAATTGGAAATGAGAAATATGTTTTGTGGCAATTTTCTCAAAACAAAGGCATTTTCAAGATAAACAGCATAGTTCTCATTCTATACACAACTGCAAAAACCAGCAATCTTTTTTTTTTTTTTTTTTTGTATCAAAATCACTTACTGTAATAATTTTAGCTAAGATTTTATCCAATTGCACAACGTATGAAAAAGTAGGGAGAAATTGTTTCGAGGTCTAAGAATGATTAATCACGGCCTCCCCGTTGTTATAAGTGCAATATGAGAGTGTGAGGTAGGGCTCTTCAGCAAATAATCAATCCCCCACATGACGGGAGGAAAATGAACTTCTATTTTCAAAGCATAAGGAAGGGATTAAGTTTGAAGGAGGTTATTATGGTTCATGGGAGCACCCTGTTTGAAAGGACACGGCATTTTCTAATTCTTATGTACAACATGGGTGGTTCCCGGAAAAACAAGATAATGATCGTTGTCAGATTTATAGATGAAGTGCTGAACAAATATAATAAACATGGTAAGTCAATCCTTTAGCTTAGCATTTATCAAAAAATTTATGGCATAACGACATATCCTATGAACTGAGATTTTGTTAAAAGATGCTACTATATTTAAAGAAACCCCGGATATTCTATATTACGTACGTGTTTGGGCGCCAGATAACTTATATTCATTTTCAGTAACATCCATCACGTGCTAGCTCACACTTAGTGCCGTAATGAGATAATTAGCTTGAAGTTATAACAAGTTTCATTGATTTGTCGATGCAATAATATTTGTTGTTTATCACACACTATGCTCTATTAAGGCAATTACTTTTCTTATAGCAATTCTGAGTAAACAGTGGGGCACAGGCATAGGTTGTACTTTTATGATGATGTCACAGTTTATCATCTTATAGTTTATATATAATTTCTTATCAAACCCACTTTCTTTCTATATTAGTCAGCTGTATTACAAGTGATCTACTCCTTAATGAAACTCCTTCTGGATGATTCACCATCCAAATTTTTTTCTTTCTTTCTTTTCTTTCTTCTACTGAGACTCATATTTTTTTCTACACTTCATATATACGTATAGTCCTGGAGCCATGAGGTGCTTGCATGTATGAAAAGGCCAGAAAACTAACTGCTTGATTTAGTTAAGAGTCCAATGGGGCGCCTTTTTAGCGAGGGTAGACATTCAGAAACCCGGCAGTTTTGGAGTTACTCAGGGTTTTCATTGAATTTGATGAAATCAAAATAATTCATTTTTTATGTGTATTGGTTACATAAACTGCAATAACTAAGCAATGAAACGGTCTACAAAGCCAATTCAACTAAAAAAATAGCTTAAAGAATGATCCATTCAATGGATACAAGGATAATCAAAGATTGGTCAATGCTCAAGGTCACAAGAGGTCACGTATGACCTTTTCTGATGAGAACTAAAATCTATGACTTTTCATATTCAAATATTTGTGATAAATAGGCGAATAGTTTGGACATTCAATGCTTCAACATTCTGGTTAGGTACACCACAGGCAAGTATTTTAAACTAGTTGGAAAACTTGTTTATGTATTTTAACCCCTGTGTAGCAACCAATAAAAGGAATATATACCGGATCAACATACTGAGGCATAAGAGATATACGTATGCCGTAATTTGTATTCTCAGGGATGGCAATAGTAATACAAAAAATGAATCAATCCAGCATATTCTGTGTTCTCTTTTCATATGTTGTTCATCTAAAATTTTGGGAAACCTACTTGTTCATATATTGTTCATTTAAGATTTTGGGAAACTTAATTTGTTTTCTTTTTTCAGTGAAGATGTCTGACTCTGGCGCACCAAAGAAAAACTTAAGGGTATCAGTCACCGTCCTCAAGAGGTTCTTGCAATCCAAAGAAATGCATAATCTGCCCAGAATCTGATGATAAATGTGAAACTACCAGCACAGAGAATGGCAGGACACGTACCATTGAAGCAGCTGAAGTGAGAAGGGACGTAGTTTTTGAAAGACTGAAGCAAGTGGACAAAGGGAAATCTTATACCATGTTACTTGCAAGTCGGAAGTTCGGGTAAACACATCATCCTGAAATATCATGGCTGCCTTAAGGAATGATTTAGCTTTTTCTTTTTCAGAAATCATCCTTTTATTATATACTTTGTCGTGCTCTTAATTCCCACAAATGACACATTGTTAAAAAAAAACTTGTTAATATTAGCTAGCAGAGATGCAGGGTCCGAGAATCCATCATAAAATGTGTACCTACTCCTTTGTTGAACAGAGGCTGAGCTATCCTCTGGAGAATGAGCAGCAGTATCAGTGAGAATTTGCTTCTTAACTGCTTGAGTTTATCGAGTGTTTTCTTGAGGATACAGTGGCGCCCCCATATTCGCGGGGGTTGCGTACCAGACCCCCGTGAATAGTTAGACCTTGCGAATAGTTGGAGCCCCTATAAAAATGCTTAAAACCTATTTTGTTAGTTAGAACTCAAGAAAACCCCACTTAAAATTTTTATATTTATGTTTTATCACAAAAAGTGCATTTTATGATGAAATTGAAAAAAAAAAACAGGAATTTGTGGATATTTCTCATAGGAAAATTACCGCGAAAATGCTAATTTTCCGCGAATAATGCAGGGAAACGTTCCAGAGAGAAATCAGCGAATGTGTGAGTCCGTGAATACGGGGGGTCCACTGTAAACAGTTTATGACATTCGTTAGTAACATGGTATGAGAATTTGTCTTCACTGAAAAACAAAACAAATTAGGTTTCCCAAAATTTTAAATGAACAACATATGAGCAGAAACATAGGATATGCTGGATTGATTATTTTTTGTATCATTATCTCTGTCCCTGAGGATACAAATTACAGCATATATCTCTTATGCCTCAGTATATTGATCCGGTATTTTATTATTCCTTTAGATTGTTGGTTGGCTTACACAGGGGGTTTAAAAATACATAAACAAGTTTTCCAACTAACTTTAAATACTTGCCTGTGGTGTACCTAACCAGAATGAAAACACATTGAATATTCAATCTATTCGCCTATTTTTCACAAATATATAAATATGAAAAGTCATAGATTTTAGTTCTCATCCGAAAAGGTCATACTTTGACCTTATGTGACCTTGGGTATTGACCACTCTTATTATGCTTGTATTCATTGAATGGATCATTCTTTAAGCACTTTTTCTGAGAGGTGAGTTATCTCTGTGGACCATTTCATCAGTGAGTTATTGCAATTTATGAACCAATGCACAAAAAAATGAGCTATTTTGATTTCATCAAATTCAATGAAAATCCCGAATAACACGATAACTGCCGGGTTTCTGGATGTCTACCCTCGCTAAAAAGGTCATTTTCTGGGGTCTCACTAATTACCGAAACGACCAAAACGACCGGAAAGACCGAAACGGCCCACGAAACAACCAAAACGACCCTATATGTGTTGGTTTTATAATTGCAAACTTGTTTAATTACTGTGTATATTTGTTTTATAATTGCAGCCTTGTTTAAACAGGGCACTTGAAGATGAAAGTACAGTGATAAGAGCATTTTAATAACTGGCATGTGTCATACAAGTTAGACAATGAGAAGCACTGTTTTGTAATATAGTCTAGTGTATAATGATATCAGACAATTGTGGTATGAGATAATAAAAGATATATTTTTAATCTATTAGCATAGTAATTAATATGAAAATATTTGCATACCTGGAGAGAGAGACTTCTCAAAGCTGTAACTACCATCTTCAGGCCTAACACATAATGGACAGTAAAATTTTAAACGAGAACTCAGACTCCACTCCTTCCTTCAGGAGACTTTTATCTATTAGTAGGTACACAATCTGTATGAATCCACAAGTCACATTCTGAGCACTGTATGACGTTTGCATTATCACACTCCTGACTACAAACACCACAGGGATACTTTGGTAGAGGGACAAACAATAATAATAATATAATTTTTATTTAAGAAGCCCATCAAGATACTCTACCTGATTACTCTACAATGCCTACGTAGCTATAGTAGATTTACATCAACGTGCATTTAATGTCTAGGTCAGTCCTTTACGACGCTCCTGATAGGGTGTTGATAAGCGATTGGCTGTTGATAAGCCAATCAGAGGGCTGGAAACTCTCAGTCCCTCTCGAGAGTTCACATGGATAGGATCTATGTTCCACTTCTCCTGAGGTATACGTCTTTCAAGAGGTGGAGCATACATCCTGCCTATGTGAACTCTCGAGACAGACTGAGAGTTTCCAGCCCTGTGATTGGCTTATCAACAGCCAATCAGGAGCGTCGTAAGGGACTAGCCTAGACATCAAATGCACGGTTGATGTGAATCTGCTATACTTGCTAATATTAGCGGCCACCATACATATAATACAAAACAAATGTCAGCCGATGTCACGTTTAATTACTGTTTGAACAAATTTACAATTATAAAACAAATATCCACCGTAATTAAAAAAGTTTAAATTATAAAACAAACATATCTAGGGTCGTTTCGGTTGTTTCGTGGGCCGTTTCGGACTTTCGGTCTTTTCGGTAAATAGGGAGACCGATTTTCTGAGCCTTTCATAAGCACAAACACCCCTTGGCTCCTGTACTTGTAGTCCCCTTAGCTCCTCATTGAAGCAAATCTAGATGGGATCTCTGACTTAGTTGAATATTAAAATCCATGGCCTTCAGTGCTTCGAAATATGCTAACAGTTACCTTTCATTGTGAATTTGAGCCACTGATCACTGAAGGTGATTGTTAGCATCTATGATATATACATATTTCTACGAAATGTTTCATTTGGGTGCTTAATATTGCCTAGTAACATGAAATTCGAAACTCTGACCTCTCACAATTATTATCAATTAGAATTTAGGGGTAAAGCTCTGACAGAGTACGTGTCCGTTTCGATAAGTCTGCCAGTGAATAGCGTCTTTCTACTTTAAATGTTGAAATACTTGATGTCCCTTCTGTCCTTGTAGCGAACTCGTCCTCATATTTAGAAAATTCCGTTGCAGTCAACGATTCCAAAGATTTTCCTCTCGCCAGTAATCTAGTTATCATTGAGTGAATTGTTTGGACTAGCTTCTCCTGCGTCGCATTAGCGAAGCCTTTTAACTTTACCGCCGATAAACATCGCTCTTATGAGCCCCTTCAATACGGACCACTGTCACTCGCCAATGAAAGCAGAGTGCGAAAGTTTGATCAATCGATGTCACCTCCGTCTTCACTGTTTCCCGAAGCGTCTATCTGTGAGTCTAAGAGGCACCTTTGTCATCGCCTAAGGAGACAGGTCCTTTAGCACACTTTTCTGTTTCTTTTCCTCCTCCTCCTCTTTATTATCTTATAGTGCTCGAGCCAGATGTGGCTTGTTTAGCACGTCTCGGGCCGCTCTCAAGGAAAGGGTGAATATTCGTCGTGAAATGTTTCGTTATCGTGATTACTGACAGAAAGGATTTGCCAACAAATAGTCTTATTTGGTGCCGTTTACCATCACGCTATAATGACATGTTCTTCGTTAATTCTGCCACTGGTTTCTTCGCTTAACCATGAAGTTTCTCAGATTGTTATACTTTCCATACAATTAGTCGTTCATTTTGAAAGTTTATGGTTTCTTCTTCAAGTCTTTAGCATTCGTTATGGATTTTGTTGCAGAAGATTCTCAGAGTTAACGCAGGATTCGGTCATCTGATGAGGGCTTCCATAAATATGAAGTTTACATTCTGCTTTTTTTCATAGCGTACGTATTTATTACTTAAGCCGTTTTTCGATGAAAGGTTATTCTTTGTGTACTCTGATTCTCTACCATATTATACGTGGTGATTTTCAATCCGAAGCTATGTATATTTAGTTAGAGAGCTAAGCTGTGCTAAGGATATCAGGAGCATGTGGTCAGAAGGCATTTTTGTGCTTCTTTCAACACATTTAGAAATTAATGGAAGTGGTTGTACAAAACAGGTGTCAGAAATGGGGTCCTTGTGTCTTTAAGGCGTTGCAAAATATTCTTTAGGAGACAGCAAATAATGTGCGGGATGCTTTCCAATTTAAAGATTACTATTGAGAGAGACGGAGTTGGCCTTACTCATGAGCAACTGTCGTACAGCTACAAAGGAGCTTTGTATCAAAGGTTAATGAAAGAATTTTTATTGAAGCTTGGCATCGCCGTGAAGGAGCCTTAATGTATCGTTCTCCGAAGTACCCATAGTAAGCCTTAATTATTGGGCATAAGTGAGCAAGAGTAGCAAACATACGTTCGTAGAATTTTTGGTGGGGGTGCCCACAGGAGGTGGGGCGGACTTCCTATTGGCTTTCCGTTATTAATAGTTACCGGACTACCCATTAAGGACCCGTAACGAGCACACTCATTTTGTCTCTTGATTATCTATTTTCATATTACTGAACTCAGATGAAAGTGATTGTACCAAGAGTGTGATCACATTTTTGCTCAAAACGTCAGTTTTAGGACTTCACGCTGCTTTTATGGGCAGGGTGTGAAAATAGCTCTTTGAGCGGACTGGCCGATTCAGAGGAATAATGAAAAACCTTTCTGTATAATATCAAGGCTGAGGTACGAAAGTCAGCATACGGACCGAGAGCCATTGAGACCCGTACTCAACATAATAATTTGGTTCCCGTTCTAATGTCTCTGATCTACTTCTTTTCTTTTCCCTTTCCCCACTTAATTATTCATCATTTATTGAGTGAGACGTCTGATTTTTATTCATTTATTTACCTCTCTTGTTTTGCTGTCAATAATCCAACTGATGTTAAGAATCAAGACAAATTTTGGAGAGAAGGTTGAAATAGCTTCTGGCCATGTTTGGTTTGGGGAAAATTTGAAAGGCTGCGACTTAAAAATGCAATATTTTCTGTGAACTGTCCAAACATATCACAGATGACAAAATTAGCTTCAACCAGCTAATTCATAATTTGATTATCTGAAATCTCTTTAAGAAAACGGGACATCCATCTCATTCATCTTAACTCAATAACCTTAAAAAATATAAAAAAAAAATGTCTGTGTTTACAATTTGATGGCTTCATTTGCTTCTCTGTCTTAACACAACGTACCTGTTAACAGAATGTCCAGTGAAAAAATTGTCAGACAGCCTGAACTAAGCACTAGATATTCCCTTCTGTTACTAAACTACATCAGGTCTTGAATGAATTCACAGATACCAATACAAAAGAGCTTTGTGTAGATATGACCCGATAAGAAATCCGTTGTTGCAAAGTTACATTTGATCTTACAGATAATGAAAACGGGGTAAGGCAAGTTTTGAGGGTCATTTACTAGGTGAGCTAACAAAAAACAGGGCGGTCATTCGATGTTTTAATGTCGTCACCACACCAATCAATGGAGCACATTAAAAGGTCCGTTGTATTCAGACAAGAAGCAAACTAAACAATCAGAAGTAAATTCAGACGGAAATATTTAATCTATTTATAGTTCTTTCAGTAACGAAGTAGACCTATTACTGAAATGGACTGAATCAACGTTGAATATGATAATAAAAAAAATGACATCAAACAATTTCACTTCACTCAAGAGTAGCAACTTTCCTTGGAAAGTTCAGGCTTTTCACTGGTTCTTACGGCCAGTTCGCCAATGACTGATGATGGAAGGTCAGTTGAAATTTCAGGTCGTCTGGGTCCCACCTCCCCAGGCGCCATCACAAAAATTCACAAGCTTTCGCTCGTTGATTTTTCTCACTTATGCCCAATATACTTAAGACTTGTCGTCGCTAATTCTGAAAAGACCAATTGGAGGCTCATCAGTTGCGCCAAACGTCAATAACAATGCTTCTGCCAACATTTTAATATAAAAAGAGAACTTTCGGTCGCGTATCACAGTTACTCATGAGTCAGGCAAACTCCATCACTTTTCAACAGAAGGTACCATCTAGAACGTAAATCATCCCACTCATATATTGTCTCCCCAAAGATATTTACTCATGCATGACCTATTGAAATAAATAAATAAAAAGAGGATTCAGAAATGAGTTTTTTGCCGACTTCTATTTATTACTAACGAGTTCAGACATGCATAGCTATGCCTTCTTCTGGTGGTCAGCTCTTGAAAACCCTATTATAGGCACATTCCTTTTACAATATATTCCTGTGACACTGATTTCATATGGTCGTAGAAATGTATAACGTTTAAACGTACCATAGGGACACTGAAAGTCTCACACTGTCTTGCTTCAGTTTAGTTTAAAAATGAACCAAGTAAAAAATGCGCCGAACCGAAGTTTCCTCGGCGCAAAAGACTTTTCTGTACATCGTATAATCAACGCCACCGAAAATAGATCTATCTTTTCGTTGTCTCAATATAATGCTGTATGAACCGCGACCCACGAAACTTTAACCACGGCCGGTGGTGGCCTGCCGTACATCATTGCCAGATGCAAGATTATGGCTACATTTAGCCCTAAATAAAATAAAAACTACAGAGACTAGAGGGTTGCAATTTGTTATATTTGATGACTGGAGGGTGGATAAGCAACATACCAATTGGCAGCCCTCCAGCCTCAGTAGTTTTGAGATCTGAGGGCGGACAGAAAAAGTGCGGAGAGAAAAAAGTATTGACGGACAGACAAAACTACCGGTAGAATAGTTTTCTTTTTTAGAAAACTAAAAAGCAATATGAAGTATATAATCAGAAAAAAAACGAAAAAAAAGTCATATGTTTAGATGTAACGTAGATCATAAAGACCTCAATTTCAGGAACAAAGTGGAACATATATAACCATCATCTCCCAGGAAGCTTTGGGTTGATGATCAAAACTGACCTTCAGTATTTTCTACAGGTGATGACGCTGATCATCCACAACAAAAGAAAACTTGACAAATCTAAGAAATTCTTTTAATAATAAAAAATAAATCAGCGGTACAACTTAAGTTTCATTATAGCTTGATGGTTATTAGTACCGTGGTCCGAAGTTCGATTCTCGGCGCGGCCAACGTGTAATCAGAGGAATTTATTTCTGGTGACAGAAATTCATTTCTCGATACAATGTGGTTCGGATCCCACAATAAGCTGTAAATCCCGTTGCTATGTGACCAGTTGGTTCCTAGCCACGTCAAAATATCTCATCCTTCGGGCCAGCCCTATATAGGAGAGCTGTTAATCAGCTCAGTGGTCTGGTAAAACTAAGATATACTTAACTTTTAGTACGTGTGAAATATTTCTGTTGACAAATCCGTTCTGTCAATGAACACGATAACGAGACATCTCGTGGAGAATTTTCAGTCTTTCCTCGAGAGAGAGAGAGAGAGAGAGAGAGAGAGAAAGAGAGAGAGAGAGAGAGAGAGAGAGAGAGAGAGAGAGGTGCTAAACAAGCCGCATCTCCGAGCGCTATAAGATAACAAAGAGGAGAAAATGAAATAGAAAAGTGTGCTAAAGCTATTGTCGCATTAGGTGAAGACAAAGGTGTCTCCGAGACTTACAGATCAGACGATTCAGGAAACAGGGAAGACGCAGGTGACATCGATTGGTCAAACTTCCGCACATTGCGCTCACTGGTAAGTGACAGCGAGTGGTCCATACTGAAGAGGCTCATGAGAGCCAAGTTCGTAGTTCGTAGGTAGTAAAATCAAAAAGCTAAACTGCTGCAATGCAGTAAAATGAAGTCCAAACAACTGAGTTAATAGTAATGAGGTTATTGGTGGGGTGGATATCATTGGAGTCAATTTCAATGCGACGGAATGTTCAAAATACGGAATCATTATTTTCTAGGACGAAATGGAAAAGTAAGACAATAGTGAGAGAAAACAGAAGATTTTCACTGGCAAACTTACCTAAACCGGACACTTGCTTTATCAAAGCTTTACCCTTAAACTCTAGTGGGTAATGACTAAGAGATCAAAGCTTTCGTCTGGGGGATATTAAACAAACGTACCCGAAAGAAACATAGCTTAGAAGAATACACCATAAACAGGCAACATAGTTTGAAAAGACTATCAATAACCTACTGTGGAGGTTACTGTTAGCATATCTCGGAAGCAAAGTAGGCTGAAGACTTTAATAATTTCCTATGTCCGAGATCCCATCTGGATCCTCATCAAAGACAGCCAACAAGAATGAACAAAGATGACGGATGAGAGGCTACGCAAGACTATATATATCAAGTATAGATAAACAAAATATGAAAAAAATGACAGAGAGAGAAACGCTGGAAGAGAATCACCCAGAGAGTTTTTTTTAACAGGGAATGGATCACATACACTATCGTTGATTACTCAAGAAATCAAATGAGTTTGACAAGAAACTAGCCATTAAGACAATAAACTACGATGTAGGGTAATCATATAAACAAAGCACACTGGCTCTCGTTTTCAACAACAACAGACAACTGTCTGTCATGAACAGGAACAACACTCGTCTAAACAAATCAATCCAGCTTTTTTTTATCTTCAAGCAAACTATGACACTAATGCACAAAGTGCGAGCTATCACTGGAAGAATATAGCATGCGTGACTGTCAGTCGTCTGGGGCTGGTATACGTTCTACCGAATATTTGGATTTCCATGACTTTTAATACAAAGAATCATCAAACTTTTAATTCATAAAATATGACATTATACTATCGTGCTATGAGATAAAAAGCAGACCTACTGCTCAGTGGACATTACATTGATTATTATCTTTCACGAAATTTGGGAGGAAATCCAAATGCTTAAAAAAGAAAATCCCGTGATATCACACATCAGGATTACAAAATGTTTATTTACAGTTCGTGCATCAATATCGAATAGAACAGTTATGTATATATGTATGTATGTATGTTTGCGTGTGTGTGTATATGTGTACATGTATGTATGTATGTGTATATATATATATATATATATATATATATATATATATATATATATATATATATATCTATATATACGTCAATATTATAAAAAGTTGTCTCCTTATTTACTTTCGTGAAAGTTAACTCTAAGTTTCGGTTACGCGCGTATACTTGACTCTACATCGTTTGGATTTACTATCAGAGATTCCGCTACTGAACATTCAAACTGAAATGGATTTGTCAGGTGTATCGTAAACATACGATGGTATACTTGTTGCTTCTCAATGAAACAGATCACTGCATTACGTGCAACTAATGTTCACAAAATCTCATCATTTACCATTCATAAAGAAATTGTTTGGTTAACGAATATCGAAGTAATGTTATGCATTTCTTTACACATCTATAAACTATTTATTCAAAAGAGCTACCAAGGAACGAATGTGACTGTCTTAGGGCAGTATTACACACATATATAATACATATATTAAATATAAATATATATATATATATATATATATATATATATATATATCATATATTATATAAATAAGCTACTATATATATATACATTATATAATTATATATTATAATATATTATATAATAATATATATATATATATATTATAATGCATGCATGTATGTATTTATATGTATAAGTCTATATTCTCAAATCTCTGTTCGGGTTATGGGCTGCACACTCCATACCTAAGGTCATTTGGTGACTTTCAAACCACACTGAGTAGCGCGAATGCTATCAGTTTCTTTTTGTAGCACTCTACAGCAATGAAGTGGGGCTCCTACTGGCTCCAGGATACAAAGAAAGCATCTCATCTGCCATTTAGGCAAGGCGTTCATCTCCTTCCAACGAGTGGTCTACAACACTTTTCTAGATGTGTGTCTGCCACGAAATTTATCTGCACCCCAAAAGATTAGCACTTGCAAAACAACGCCCATGTTGTACCATTTACTAATCACCGTGTTAGCTGTCCTCAGGGCACAGGCGTGATTGATTAGGTTCCTTAAAATCAAAGGCCATGGAAACTCCTTTGAGATCACTGTTCAGGTAGTCCTGCTTACTGCTACTGGGGTACTCGTCCGTTTGAACTGACAGACTTTCTTATATAAAACTGGAGTACGGATATTTAATGCCGATGTAAGTAAAAAAAAAAAGATTGAAACTAAGGTAAGAAAGCAAAGCAAATTTACGTTATTGTTACATCCACCCTTTACCTGCTGAATCAGAAATTAACACCATTTATAAACATCAGTACCTTCATTTACCCTTATAGTGTTCATCAGCATTAACAACCTCATATGCTTAACACCACTCATCTATATCCTTCAAGCATTCTCATACTTCATGGATACTAAGGAACTCCAGATCCACCACCTCTTCAACACCACACAG
Organism: Macrobrachium nipponense; assembly: GCF_015104395.2. Lineage (NCBI taxonomy): Eukaryota > Metazoa > Arthropoda > Malacostraca > Decapoda > Palaemonidae > Macrobrachium > Macrobrachium nipponense. The sequence continues at coordinate 29,780,556 of NC_061094.1, read as the reverse complement.
CCCTTGTCTTCCTCTCTTTCCCCCCTAAAACTTTGAACTAAACAACTTTTCTCTCCCTATTACTTCATAACTTCAAGACTGGATGAACCACCTTTGCATCTATCAAAACCCCTCTACAGAGTGACGTGTCTGTCTTTATATTATTATATAATAATATCTCATCCTTTTATTTCTTCTAGCTG
>NC_061094.1:29752874-29777874 GCF_015104395.2 Macrobrachium nipponense | reverse complement strand
CAGCGAAGCTCCATCCACCTGAAGGAGAGGATGGGGTGGGAAATCTGTACCACATCTGCTAATCAATAGTGTTTTCGTTTTACTGGAGTTCAGCCTCATACCCCACCGACTATACAACGTTCCCTGATCAGGTCCACATCCCGATTGAGGTTGAGGGCAGCTTAGCTTCATTTTTCAAAAGTGGAGACTACTACACCCACAAACGTTGCATCTTGGGCATACTGAACAATCTTGTTTTCCAGGCCAACGAGCACTTCACTTGTATACACCAAAATAACAGTGGACCAAGAACAGTGCCTTGTGGAATTCCAGATACAATAGGTCTTGGTTCATTGAAGATCCCGTCCACAGTAACTCGCTGCTGCCTACCTGTAAGGATATCTTGAAGTAATCCTAAAATTTATCGACCCACTCCAAGATTGTGAAGTTTATGAACACTAAGTGCCTTGTGATTTACTAAATCGAAAGCAGCACTAAAATCTATCTGAATTACTCTACACTCAAAACCCTTATCAATCTTGCCTTGCAAATGACGTGTTAAGACTAAAAGAGCATAGCAGGTACCTAGCCGCTTCCTATAAGGATATTGACTATCAGCTAACAATCCTTTAGACTCAATATATTTATATAGTGACTTAAAAATAAGTTTTTCAGCTATTTTGAATAACACAGGGAGAGTAGTGATAGAGATTGGCCTGTAGTTACTGCAGCCTGCAGATATGCCACTCTTTGGAACAGGCTCTGTATTCTTAAACTTGCACTCATCCACAAAGATACTACGTCGACATAAAAATCTATAAAATCTGCTAAACTTGGGAGCCAACACCCTAAAAAAAAAAAAAGGGACGAACCCATCAGGGTTTTCTCCACTCCAGCTATAAAGATTATCCAGAATTCTCTTATCGTCCCTGGAGCGAAATGCAAATTTTGTAAGAAGAGATTCAGGGTGAAAAGTATCAGGGAAAGGGACATCCTCAGCTGATTGCTTTGTTTCAAAAGCTTGCTGAAGCAACTCAGCCTTTTCTCTAGGGCCAGTAACCAATCTACAATCATCTGTTAGTAGTGGTGGAATGGAAGAAGAGTATGACCCATAGACAGATGATGCCAATTGGGTCCACCACAGCTGAGGTTGAGTAATTCCTTCAATTTTCCTCTTCAAGGAATTATTGTAATTTCTCTCGACTATATGACAAGTTCTATTCGCAACACGGCAAGGCTCAACAAAAATAGCGTAAATTTCATTTCAACGATTTCGTCTCCACGCATTGAATTTGGCCTGTTTGTCATGGTAGGCTCATATACACGTAACATCAAACCCTGGCTGGCCATTTGTCCTAAAGTTGGTGACCTTTCCAGAGACTTGGCTAATTAAAATAGCCATCAGCATGTCACTGAACTTCTTGGGATCAGGATCAAATATAGCATCTGAAATATGAAGCGCCTGACAAGCTTCATTAATGGGATCCCAATTGGCTCTGGATTTCAACCAGACCATTTTTCCAGTAGTGGATTTAGGAATATACTGATTGACAGATATGACCATCTCAATGGCACAATGATCAGATGTGCCTACAATATCATATTCACAGACTTTGGACTTCACAACAGCTGTAACATCTGTGAATGGGAGGTCTCATCTATCACCAGAAATATGCGTGGGGTCTTCAATTAGCTGAACAAAATCGGAGGATACACAGAACTCAAGGGCAGATCGCCATGTTGAACTGTGGAATTTGAATCAAGCTACTCACTCATTATGCTTTGCATTAGTCTCAACAAATAACGAATGAAGCTTCCGACACCTGTGACTGAGCAATACTAATCCTCTCCAAAAGGCAGTCATATATGGAATCGTCGATATTTAGATTACAGTAAACAGCAAATACATAACATTGTAGAACATCTGAAAATATTAAAACAAACAACTTCATGGCAACGACACTCCAAATTTTTCTGACGATAAATAGGTCGTGAGGACTTAAAAGAGTATATATACTACAGCCATACCTCACTCGTGTGGGATGTTATCAAAAACTCGACCTTAGATTTTTCACTACCTACAAGAGTCTCAGATAAAAGAAAAAAAAATCGTAGTTACGGGCACAACTCAGGAGATCGAGAAAATTTGACCTTAAGCCCCGAATATTTGAGTAAAATACTTTGCAATTCTTCTTGCTGTAATGAGTAACAGGCCGAGGGTGCTGCTCAATGTTGCCAGAAAGCATTAAAATTAACAACATAAAATCATAATCAAAACTAATAAATAAACTCATAAGAACAGTAATATTGTAAAAATCAGCAGAATAATAAACAAAATACCATCAACACAAAGCAGCAGCATCTACTTATTTATAAAAATTCTGCCGAGAGTATAAATAAACGTCATCATACGTCATTGAAAAAAAGGCCTGCAATGGACGGTATGACCTTGTTTTGATTCTTTTCAGTTTTCTATAATAAACATGAAAGTTCAATGTTTTTTCAAATAGTTTTGAAATCGTTAGGTTTGCTCCTCTTAAAATACAGTTACATTCCTCAATAAAGTAAATGTTTTTATTGAAATGCCTGCAGTCATTATTCTACAAGCAAGCTGGAAAGACTTCAGTAAGATCATTCAGTATATATAACATAAATTTATATACATAAAATATTATATATATATATATATAATATATATTATTATATATATATATATAGATATATAATTTTATTACATATCTATATATATACTATTAGATATAACTATATATATATATATATAATATTATTATATTACAAATATACTTAATCTATTCATAGTATATATATATATCTATAATATATATTATATATCTATATATCTATATAATGATATATATATAGTAATATATATATATATATAAAATAACACAAATATATTTAATTAATTAATACATTATTATAATATATATTATATATATATTATAATATACAAACACACAAGTCGGACAATTTTTATCTAGAAAATTCAAGTTCTAATTGTATAAACAACATAAATTCAAAGGAGATACGACTGAAAAATCTGACCCATAAATGGTCACACTTTTACACCCCAATCAGCTGTTCTGACAAGACGTGAAATGTTAAACATGACCCAACAATCAAGGCATCTTCTCGCTGCTCAGCGAGCCTCGATAATGACCGCGATATCAGTCCTAATAGCAATGAGGGAATCATCAGATGCCACTTCAACTGATGATTTTGGTTTTGAGCGCCGAGGAGAGTCGCCGTCGATAGCGGCTGGCCTTGAGCGAGACCTTTGCAGTGAGCGTCTGCTGGAGAAAAGACTAAATGGAAAGATTGTTTCCGAATATCTCATAATGGAGAAGAGAATGAGGACTGTGCGTCGCATAGTGTAAGATTGCCTCTGGTTGTGATATAGAGGCGGAAGGGCGCGTGCGCCAATTGGGTGGGGATAGAAGGGTACCTTACATGGGGGGAAAGCCTCTAGTATGGAGGGAGCCGAGCGCCCTAATACACACACTCGCATCCACCACGCTTGCCGAAGGAAGACCCGGTGGTGGTCCCTCCGCCGACTGCACGCACAGCACACACGCTGCACGAATAACAGCAGCGCTGGCTGACGCCCTTTCCCGCCTTCGGACTCCACGGCGGCTCAGCTGACCTTCTCAGGATTTTTATCTCTGCCACGAACCGAGTCCTGCGACCTAGCGCGGTAAATCTTCGTGACAAAGCTGACCTAGATCCCCGTCGGGTTATATCCTTCTCGTATGCCCTGTGTGTCGTTAACTGACTGCGAAATCGTTCGGTAGTGATCCTCATACCACTGACCTGAGAGAGAGAGAGAGCGAGAGAGAGAGAGAGAGAAAGAGAGCCTGGATCGAGTCTTGGCAGACAGAAAGAAATGTCATAAACGTCAGTGTCAAACGGTTAGTGCTACGCCCATAGTAACAGCTGGAAATAAGCGCTGCCAGTGATTGATAAGAGAAGATTTATTTACATGTGAAAGAGAAAATTCCTGTGCAATTCGGAAAAAGAAACAGTCAAAATGATCACTCGAATGAGTGACTGGGAGTGAGCAGGAGAATCACCACAACTTTGGACGGAAGAAACGAGACATAATGGATAGATATAGAATGGGCGTGGTAACGTGGGCGCTGTGGCTGCTCTGCTTGACAGGTGAGTTGTGTCAGTGGGTGGTGTCATTTTCTCCCTACGTTCTCCCGCCGAAAAGGGTCACCCTGCCCAGATGTAGTCTACCCCCCTCACGAATGACAATCCTACGTCTACCCAGAGAGAGAGAGAGAGAGATAGAGAGAGAGAGAGAGAGAGAGAGAGAGAGAGGATTAATTTATTGTACCAATCTGGTGCATAAAATGTTCTGCAAAATCCGTAAAATAACAACCTTTCGCAAATACCTGGGATGATTAAATAAATATGCCTCAGAAGTTTTCTCTAGCTGTGACATTTGCTACCCGACGTTTGGCGCTATTTAAAACTCCTATTTCCATAAATATTTCAATGGAATTGTTTGTCTTATCATTATATTCATTTCACAAGAAAGAATGTTTCTCTTTCGTTATGCCATAAGCTCCCAATTTCAGTGTAAAAAAACTACTCGGTTAAACTTATTTAGGCTCATACATTTTTAGTGTTGTATATGTACAGAACATTATATATTCCATTTACATTAATATTTACAATAAAAACGCATTTTGTAGAACGCCCACAGTTATCAGTAACACCAGAAGCCATCTGTTGCAATGTATGAAGGAAATAATAAGCACGGCCAGGCTGGCTCAGTTTGTTTATTTACCTCTTCTGTACAGTAATACTGTGCACTGCATGAGAGCAGGTTTTGCATTAAAGTTATGAAAGAGAGAGAGAGAGAGAGAGAGAGAGAGAGAGAGCACGAACAGATACCCTGATGAAGCAACTTCTTTCGAGAAAATGACCAAGCAGTGAGAGGTTCGTTTGCACTGACCAATTAAATCCAACGTACAATACCAAAGGCAATTTTAGAGCATTCGTGTACGTATGTGTTCGGCCATGCGGCTATCGGAATAACGATCCACAGATCGGCCGTCTTCCATGTTTACAGCGTACGTGATGGCTTCGGACGATCAAAAGGATCTGTCCTTACACACAATTACTTCTATAGTAAATAAAAAAAAAAGGGCAATCGTTACGAGTGTCCGGAAAAAAGTGCTCAGAACTGCCTCTTCATTTGTAGCTGCTAGCGGTCGGTGGCACCTACCAACAGAAGCCCAGATCAATACACGGCAGAGGGATGCCAAGCAGAGTATTCCAGCCTCGAGTTTTCTCTCCCGACAAAAACATGAGTTTATACGTCAATGAAGTTTTCTTCTTGTGCCGACTTTCTCAGAGTACCAGCCACTGGTTTCCGTCCTTTAAGAGTCCACCTTCGTACAACTGACCCGGGGTTGCTGTAGTCAAAACAAAGAAATAACCGGAGACAAAACTGGTAGTATAGGCATAATATATGACAGTCGTCGAATGCTGCAGGAAACGGAGAGGCCAAACTCTCCATCCAGATGGCGACGGTAAATGGGGAGGGGATACTACGTAGGTGATAGCAAAAGGAAGGAGAAAACAGCGATTGGAGGGAGGGAGGGAAGCGGAGAATAAATAGGAAGGATGCCGAAAGGAGATCGCCTCTGAACAACACCGAGGGTCCTGAGGAGAGATCTCATTGTGAGCAGCGAGGGAGGGGGAGGAGGAGGAGGAGGCTTCTTTCTTCACCCCCATCAATGAATGAATGAAGAAAACTACCTACTCATTACTCTCCTGTTATGGGGAGACATGGGAGGCCTGTCTTTCACGTCTATAACTGTGGGGGTCTATTTGATGTCTGTGTGGGAAGGAGTGTGGGAGGATGGCGGCGCTGGCGGACATGTGGGCCGGTTGCGTCCCCAGATGCTAGAGCAGGAGAGAGAGAGAGAGAGAGAGAGAGAGAGAGAGAGAGCGAGAGAGAGAGGGAGAGAGAGGAGAGATAGTCACTCAGCCAGAGGGCGTGGCAGAGGTAGTTTTAAGCATTGAACAGCTTAATGGAAATTCGAAAAGACTACACTCCTGGAGTATTTTATGTCATGGAATTTATTTTTAATTATTTTATTCATTTATCACAACAAAGCATCCTTATATATATAGATATATTATATATAGCTATGGAAATGATAATATTTAAATATATATATATATATATATATATATATATATATTATATATATATATATATATATATATATATAATTAACAAACAAAAATATCCCAAGCAGCAAATAATTATATTTACTGTAAAAACCACTTTCTTGGTTTTACAGCGTATGAGAGCAATACAATGCACAATTTTTCTTTCTGTCCACCATATACCGAATTATCATGACGGAGCATTACCGCTTAAACTATTTGATACACTTTATTTCCCAACATTTGAATCTCTCTCTCTCTCTCTCTCTCTCTCTCTCTCTCCTACCGAGTAATAAGAGCCAATTCAGAACAAGACCTGAAGCCCCGAAAAGAAAGAAAAGAAACTGGTATCGGTCAATGGTCTCGCAGAGTTTATTAAGAACAGAGTGATTCAGAAAACCTCGTCTTAAGGAGCGAATCGCTGGAGAGAGAGAGAGAGAGAGAGAGAGAGAGAGAGAGAGAGAGAGAGTTTGCACTAGATCATTTGTTTCAGTACTTCTTCTAACGTTCCACGGAGTCATGAAATCCTCAATTTCATTTCGAAAAAGTAACTGCAATACGTTTATGACAAGAGTGGAAATGAAAACCTTCCCAATCACACACTACTTATGCTTGATAAACTGGACATGTGCACCAACAACAAATGACTGAGGCCATACAAAACTGTAAGAAACTGTTCTGAATAAAAGAAAGATAAGCAGGTAACTTATGACAAACTAAGAATGTTATCTATAGTATTTAACACATATAATTATATTATATATATACACATATATTTTTGTATAATATTCTATATATAGATATATATATATATAATATATATATATATATATATATATAGATATATATATATATATATATATATATATATATATATGCAAGTATGTGAGTGTGCTTCTTCTTCCAATATGGAAAAATGAACGAAAGTGAAAACTACTCCAGAAAGCTTACAAGATGAATATTTGACAAAATCTGAGAACGCCCAAATATAAAATTCCGAAAAAGATCAGTAGCAGAATTATGATAAAGATCACTCGTAGACTACTCAAGGAATATTTTGATTATGATACTTTCTTCCGTCAAAGATAAAAGAGAGAGAGAAAATAAAATCTAAGTATCTTCAGTAAAGTGATTTTCCACCTGATGGAACATACCCCACAATATCCTACTTATGGATATGAGCTTAACTTTAATAATGCTTGTCCGAAATTTCATTAAGAATGGTCATATCGCAGGCGAGGAAGTCTGGGGAAGTGAATGAGTGGAAGTGAAATACAAACGAGTGAAAATTGCCAGGTAGCGTAAAATGTATCCTGCTTTGAAATACAGATACTCGGGATGATGCTAAAGGCATTTTCTTTTATCAGAAATGTTGTAAGAACAATTCGACATTCTTCTGAGACTCGCTTCTGGCCGGGAATTTGGTTTTTTAACAGGAAACTAATGAGGCGAGCAATTCAATTTCTGTATCTGGCACAGGAGCGCAGGCGCAAGAGAGAGAGAGAGAGAGAGAGAGAGAGAGAGAGAGAGAGAGAGAGAGAGAGAGAGAGAGAGAGAGCCCTAGTCCGAGGGAAATGTTAGAACTGCTTAACACAGGATGTTTATAAGAACCTGCAGAATGAAGGCGAGAGGGCTCTCATTCATTAAATTTACGAAATAACAACAATATATCAAACTTCACTCGCTGAATTATTCGACTTGGCAGATATCCCCGCTAGAGTAGATCACTGCTGAAGGGGAGGACTCGTTTGTGCGAGCGAACAGAAACGAACGAACTTTGGTAGAATAATTTTGATGCAAGGTCATCAAATCTTTCATAGTAACAATAAACACTGGTCTGGGAATATAGCCGACTACCTGTTCCAAGGGCTGAGCGATTCCAGGCCGAACAAATTACCTGTGAAATGAGGTTCGAAGCATCTCGGGAATTTCGGAGCAGTGCCGTATTTTAGGGGGGTCCATTTCCGCCAGTCTGGGGGTTTTCGTTGAGTCTCACGTAGGTAGGCCTTGGTAGCGATACCGCAGAAACGTCTGAATTTCAGGGGTGACAATTCTTCCCCAAGCACCGGAATAACAATTGCAACCTAAAGCAACACTGAACAGGCATTGTATATAATAAACAGACCGCGTCATCAGCTCAGACAGCTGAAGTGTAATCGAACTTTTAAAAGGGTTCAACCAAAGCAAAATGATTTGTGTATTCGAACAGACATGTCACTTATTTCCTGCTGTTTTTCTTTCAGAAATGAATATAATTCGGCGAGGAAATAAGTAATGAAGAGCTTTACTTTTATTAAATCTATGTAGGAAGGCTTCATTCTTCATCATGAATTTATGTAGGAAAGCTTCATTCTTCATCATAAATTTATATAGAAGGCTTCATTCTTCATCATAAATTTATGTAAGAAAGCTTCATTTTTCCTCATAAATTTATGTAGGAAGGCTTCACTCTTCATCATAAATTTATGTAGGAAGGCTTCACTCTTCATCATAAATTTATGTAGGAAGGCTTCATTCTTCATCTTAAATTTATGTAGGAAGACTTCACTCTCCATACAATCTGCGACAAGGATGCCACTTCTTCAATAGTCCTTCACGCGTAAATGACATTAAACTTTTAAAACAATGAATTTGTTTAACTGCCAATGTCAAACAGACACGTGTTATTATGTATGTACTTACAAATTCACCGCCAACATCTCTTATTCGGAACAAAAGTGGGGAAAGAGTTTGTTCAATAAATAGCTACTCCCGCGCTCTCGATGCGGAAGTTCTGTAACATTCTACTGCAAGTGCAGACCCTTTAATTATTCCCGTGAAGTGCAAAATGTCAAGAAATGAGTTCCTAATGTATTCGCATAAGAAAGTAACCTGCCTTTCTGAACTGTTAAAGGAATGTGACTGGATTCGAGGAGTCATGTAAGATAACAAGAGGACAGAATTTAAAGGCCAGGGGCGATCCTGAAACAATCGAGGCAAAAGACTACTGATGTATCCACTTTACGACCTGATTGCAAAATGTATTTTGATGTGGAACAAACATCTAATGCGTCATCTCAAAATGACTGAAGCTCTCTGGCCAAATTGTAGCGTCACAAAGGATATTCCAGTGAATACCAGTAGCTCATCTGTTACACGGCCGTTGACAGCAAATACTGTTTGAAATGGCAATGAATTCCACGACTACCGAACCTACATATCAAGGGAAAACACAAAACAATTCCAGTCAGTTATTTCACAGGAGGTTTGCAACGTAGAGACCCGAGCAACAAACAAGGTTGACACTGTGCAATATGCACCTGGAATCAACGTTTACGGGTGTATATATATAATATATATATATATATATAGATATATATTATGATAATATATATATATATATATATATATATTATATATATATATATATATATCACCTATATAATATATCTATCTATCTATCTATCTATCTACTATATATAATATATATATATATCTATATATATATCTATATATAGGTATATATATATAATATATATATATATATATATATATATATATATATATATATCTAATATAGAACAGAATAGAGAATTTAGGCCAGGGGCCAAGCACTGAGACCTATGAGGTCATTTAGTGCTGAAACGGAAATTAACCATAAAAGGGTTTGAGAGGCGTAACAGGAGGAAAACTTGCGTTCAAACACAATTGTTAAAAGTGGGTGGAAAGTCAGATGGAAGAAGGGGGATATGAATGGAGAGAGAGTCAAAGGAATGAAAGAGGTTGCAGCTAAGGGCCAAACGGACGCTGTAAAAAACCTCAAGTAGTAATGCCTACAGTGCACCGCATCAGACCCGTACCGAGGTGGGGTCGGGGGTCCCAAATTTCTGGAAGTTCATGTTTTCTGTGACTATCCTTTCCATTGAACTGTACTTACAAAGTAATAAATAATTATGGTTTTTTTGTCAAGTCAAAGTATATAACATAACAAATAAAGTTATATGGATGTTATCGTTAGCATAATAAATGAATCAATAAATAAAACTAAAGAAATATTCTTGAATTTCATTGCAAACTTTCAAAATTTTAAGTCAAATTCTCTTAACCAAAGTCAGTACTTTAAATAACATCATCTAATCGGGTACAAGGGCATAGACCGCATACCCAATTTTTCTTCTTAATATAACTAAAATAACATTTTCAAGTATTTAATCTTGTATATACCTATATATGAATTGACATTTATAGAAGAAAAGGTCCAGTTTTGGGAAAAACGAACCCCCAAATAAAAAAAACTCTAGGTAAGGGCCTGCGAATGAGGTGCAATGAGGACATTGCCCCCTACGGGGAAAACTATGCAGAAAATGATAACAGTTCTGTATGAAGATTTTTTTTTTTCTTATTTTGACGGAGTTTGGACTAATCCAGGGCGCCATCTGAGTTTTTCTTATTATGAAATTCCAGGCCGACTGACGAAGAATCACGCCACGTTTATAGAGGTTTTAATTTCCAGACGGTTTCATAACAGGAAGTGACGCAACTCCAGTTCAAAAAAGAGTTTTAATAAAATAACCAGAGAGCTTAACCTTTCTAAAACCACAGTCTTAAGAATTTAATTGAATGCAGACTGACCTTCAAAACATAAATAAATAAATCTTCTGGAAAGCTTTGACTTGAACTCTTGAGTGAAACATTTCTGTCCCAAGTTTGAAAATCTAAAGCTTGTTTTACATTGACTTTATTCTCTCTCTCTCTCTCTCTCTCTCTCTCTCTCTCTCTCTCTCTCTCTGACCACCACAGTTTCAACTCGAAAAAGTGGACCAAACTTAAAAAAATAGGGTAAGTTCTAGAAACCTACTGGAAAAATGTCAAAACCGCAATTTAATCTTTTTGGCTCATAATACTATACATGTTCTGTGTAATGTCGCCATGCTGAAGTATACTGAACTATTATTTAGTTTACAAATATGATGAAACTACCACTAATAACTAGAATCAGTGGCACTAGTGTTGTAGCTCCATCAAAGAACGAGAAAGTGCGACCACATCTTTAGTTTCGTGTTCGTCCGAAGTTCTAGTTTAGTCTTCGGAAAATGAAACGGATGTAAAGACTACCACAAAAACAGTGCACGATTCTGCCACACTTTTCCTTCCTATCCTGTAAACTATTTCCTCTTTTTGTCTCCTTCACTCCCAGACAGGTAGGCGTTTTCTTCCCACTCGGCCGAATAGTTTACTGGGTGTTTCCTAGCCCCTGGGCTCGAGTTCCGAGTTCACGTCTCTGATCATCATCTCAAAATGAGACTCTCTGACTTGAATTGAATTGGCAGTAGCCGTCTCTTCACGCTTCAGCCCACAAGACCCAGTTACAAGGCTAAAACGAAGCCAAACACTGTCGATGACGTTTACCGAGAAACAATGCTTGTGAATTATTGGTAAAAAGAACTCCATGAAAAGTGCATGTTAATGACGTAGAATACAGGATTTAGGCCAAAGGCCATGCGCTGGGACCTACGTGGTTATTCATCGCTCAAAGGGAAAATGACGCTAAGGTTCGCAAGGTGTAACAGGAGGAAAACCTCGCAGTTACACTATGAAACAATTGTTAGAGAAGGTGGAAAGTCGGACGAAAGAACGGGATATGAACGGAGGTACTGTTAAAGGAATGAAAGTGATTGCAGCTAGGGGACGAAGGGACGCTGCAAAGAACCCGAAGCAATGCTACACTGCACCACGAGAGGTGCACTGACGGCACAAACCCCATCCGGGGAGTATAACGTAAGAAAAGGCGAGGTCTCAGAATCTATTATCTTTGTTATTATCATTACCATTACATTTTCTTTGCAACGCGTTTTGTTGTTTCTTTATAACATTCTCAGGTCTAAAACAACCATTAGCGTTTTTTAATTATTAAAATCATACACAAGCATTATTGGCTGACAAAGCTTAGTAAAGGTGATGATAATGATAATATAATAGAGAAAACTGACAGAATCTTTACAATAATTCACAATATCATAAAAACTAATCTGTGGCTAAAAGAGAAACAGAACAGTTTACAGTATAAATCAAATGTTGAATAAGTTACAGCAAAAGCAACGGATGAATTGTCAAGGTAAACAGATTCCCAGAACACCTGTCTACCTTTAATGGCATTGCTATAATTATTACATAGCAACATTTCAACGCTGTTTCAAGTCTTCATTTAAAATAAACAGTTCCCGAGTCAGCAAACTGGACAGGTTGCGATATACATCGCTGCTCGCTCAAGATTCTAATGGGCATTAATTACGATTGGTCATTCATCACTAAGGTGCCAAACGCCGAGAGAGCGAAAGGAAACATTTCGACGAAAAATACACAAAATAAGAGCGGTCATCATTTGTATTATTCTTTACTATGCCAGCCCGTGGCATCAGCGAATGTGATACCAAGGCAGCAGCTGGAATTCGATAGCCATCATTGATTACCGCAATGTCATCGCGTACCTGCTTATGAGAATAGCCATCGATATTTGAATCATGCGGTCTTTGTTAATGGATTTTGTAACACCACCTTGAAATACAATAAAAAAAAAGCCATACACACACACACACATATATATATATATATATATATATATATATATATATATATATATATATATATATATATATATATAATGTGTGTGTGCGTGTGCGTGTGTGTGTGCGTGAACAGAATTTAAATCTCTCTGCTGGGTAATGAACGCGTCTGGTCAACAGCGATCTAGAGAGACATACCTAGCTATGTAGTTCTGTTCTGGCCCGTCATCTCTTGTGACAGCGACTATTTAGGCTATCACTTTAACGACCTTACCCTGGAACAATCTCATCTAACGTCAGTGACCCATTTTGATAGTTACTCCTGTATTCAATAGCGTACTTGAAAACAAATAATGGGTGCATGTAACGGTTAATTCAAACGCTAACGCTGCAAACAGGAGCATTTTTTTTTTATAAACAGACTATTAAATACAGGAGAAAATATCAAAATGTTTATTATCGCAAGATGAAATTGTTCCAAGATAAGGTATTTAAAGTGACAGCTAATTATATGGGTTAGTCACTGTCACAAGAGCTAACTGGCCACAATACATAGCTAGGTATTCCTCTTTCCAGATCAGCTGTCGACCAGATGTGTTCACGACCCAACAGAGACTTTCAAATGTCAAATTCGACTCACAGTAAAAACTAAGAAGCCCCTTCAATCCGCATTCAACAAAGTCCTTTTAACATTAATTAATACGGACTGTCTTTCCGTCTTCGTCTCCCGAATACATGCATAATTAATTGTGTCCACATTTCTCCGCATTGATGACATCATCCACTACGTCACATCAGTGATGCTTCCAGATGTCACCGCATTAACTTGCTATCCAAGACAAATGCTAAATATTTCCAGAGCTTTTTAGTACGTATTTGGAAGCCTAAAAGAAGTGTTGCCGAGATTCAGAGTCGATTAATATTTGCATAAAACTTGCGTTTCAACATCAAAAGTATATAAATAAATAAATGCATAAATTAATAAATAGATAAATAATTAACTAGAAAAATAAACAATTAAATAACTAGATGATTAAGTAAATAACAAACAAACAAATAAATAAATGAATAAATAGGACTCAAGTTGAGGAGGATCAGTTTTTTTTATGAAACCTAAAAACACATTAAAAACTGAAAAACAACTCAACTTCTCTATGCATTCTGGGTATATTTTCCTAGTCACACTGAAAAATTTTATCCATACTTTAGCTACGATATATATATATATATATATATATATATATATATATATATATATATATATATATATATATGTATATATGTATATATATATATATATATATATATATATATATATATATATATATATATATATATATATATATGTGTGTGTGCGTGTATGTGTGTGTATGTGTATAGAGATAGATAGATACAGACAGATAGATAGATAGATGGATAGATAGATAGATATATTATGTGGAAACTTGAATACTGAAGCAATTGTTCTGTGCACTAATACTTCGTTTAAACTGGAAGGTATTTAGCGGAGATGTTTATTCAGTAGAAGTTACAGGCTTTCCAGGACTAATTTTCCTTATCATCTGGTAGCCGTAGCTTCTATGGCTACTAGACGATGAGGACAGTTCGTCCTGGAAAGCTTGTAACTTTTCCAGGATAAATATATCTGCTAGATGCCTTCCAGTTTAAATGAAGTAGTAGTGCAGAACAATTGCTTCAGGGATCAAGTTTCCACATAGTATATCTATCTATCCATCCATCCATCTATCTATCTATAGTTTATCTGTATCTATCTCTATACACACACACACACACACACACACACACACATATATATATATCTATATATATATATATACATTATATATATAATAATACATACATACATACATAAATATATATATATATATATATATATATATTATATATATATGTGTGTGCATATATATATATATATATATATATATATATATATATATATATATATAGTGTGTGTGTGTGTGTGTGTGTGTGTGTGTGTGTAAGGAGATTTTACAGTGTCATCAATTCTTGTAAAACCTGTCTTCAATTGGGAGCATGCTTATTATTCTTACGCTGAATTCATTACATGCAGACAGTTGCGGACAAAAATAGCCGTGTAGAGTAATTTGAAATGTACTACTCATAGTGAGGAGTTCTCTAGATATTCTCTAGTTTCAGGTGGCATCTCAACAACCCTTATTAACATTTTTAAACAAGTACATCCAGTGTTCATTGCGTCAATAAATGCCATATTTCGAATCCCTTATTTTTGTTAATAATTCAATACGTTCCTAGATATTAGTCCAGGAACGCGATTGAAATATGTAAACGATATACTGAGATATTTAAAGAGAATTGTTCTAGTGAAAACAAACTCCAAAAGTTACATAACAAACATTGGTAATAACTTACTTTTGCAAAAAAATGGGCATAAGAAAAAATTTATTGAAAATCATGAAAGAACATTAAGAGGCAACTTCCTATTTAATGCCTATGGTGCATAAAGAACCGTATTTGACTTAAATATTTTGTTTCCAGCTGAAAAAAAATGAAAACTAAAAGGAAAAAATGGGTCACCATATATGCACCGCATCTTACGTCTCTAACTCCTAAAAATAGGCACGAGATTGTGAGACCTCCTTTGCTTCGAACCCTCAGCCTTGAATTCAGAAAATTTGATCCGCTGTCATACAACCTTCAATGGTTTAAATCATTTGCATTTGATTTACCACCTGCTAAGCGAGAAACTCTTATCTGGATGAATTTCATTCGTTTATTCTGAGTTTTAATTATTTATTTATTTATTTATTTATTTATCAATCTATCTATTTAAATTACGATTAAAATAGCCCCACTACGTGTATTTTGACGTAATATGTTTTAATGTGATCATTTTACTAAGTCGTACCCGAGTACAAAAGAAATATACCTTTCTTTTATTACCTCGCCAAGGCACCGCAAGAGGCAATAAAAAACGACATGACTGTCACAGTTACTCTATATTAGGGAGTTTTTATCGTAAGGGATATTTAGTATGAAGGAATTACGGAAGATAAGAAAGGAAGCAAGGTATGATGATGAGAGTTCTTGCACGTGTGCCTCTTGGACGACGTGGAATGCAACTCGGCCTTCTGTGACCACGAGAGCTTTCTGCTTCCTTGCAATTCTCTCTCACACAACTGGAAACACACATCTTCTGACATGTTACCGTTCTCATCACATCACAGATTCACACGAGCAACGTTATACACACACACACACACACACACACACACACACACACACACACCACTATATGAAAATATATAATTGCCGAGGTAGAAGCGAATTAGATATTAAATACCACACACATATATATGTATATACTACATATACATACATACATATGTATATACACATATATATGTATCATATATAATATATATATATATATTATATATATCACCTGGCGTTGAAACAGTAACAACTTCGGGAGCAATATTGTTGTAACGGGAAAATGGGTGCTACAATTAAAAGAAAAAAAAAAAGTAAAAAAAACGCCCCGAAGTTTTCTGTACAGCGTATAATGTTGTATGAAACTCTCAGCTACGGTCCATCAAATTCTTAGCCGCGGCCCACGAAACTCTCAGCCACGACTCGGTGGTGGCCTGTCTTGTTGGGACCTATAGTGGTGCCAGAGGCAAGATCATGATAACTTTAACCTTAAATAAAATAAAAACTACTGGGGCTAGAGGGCTGCAATTCGGTATGTTTGATGATTGGAGGTTGGGTGATCAACATACCAATTTGCAGCCCTCTGGCCTCAGTAATTTTTAAGATCTGAGGGCGGACAAACAGACAAAATCCTCTCAATACTTTTCATTTACAGAAAACTAAGAAAAAAGCAACGGTCATCGTCATTTTATTGGTGGTATCTCTATATCAATTTCGTAATCAGCAATAATAACCATATTATTATTATTATTATTATTATTATTATTATTATTATTATTATTATTATCAGACCAATTCTGATGTTACTCCAGAAGGTGTTCTCAGAGCATATAAGAGATTCCCTCCAAAGTTTCTGGAATATGAAATCATTTCCTCTCTGCACGCGAAGGACGAGATGATGAAGATAATGATAATAATGATAATAATAACAATAATATTAACAAATATATATTTATAATAGATTATGCTGTAGACTTGATTTAAGAGCTTTTCTCATACGCGCAGCATGGCTCGGGAGAGGAAAGACAAATCGTCAATGCTCTTATTAGTGTAACTTGTTAGTTACTGTACAAGGCCATACTGATTTTCCGATATGCATGAGTATGAATAGTTTTTTCCTTTTTTTTACCATAACGCATTTAACTCGCGAATCTTCAAGTTATCAGCCATCTTGATTCTGTTTGCGGACTTGCAGACGATTATATCTTTAATATAAGCTGAGCAAAGACTAGCAACCGAAGAACACACACACACACACACACACACACACACACACACACACACACACACACATATATATATATATGTATATATATATATATATATATATATGATATATATATATATATATATATAATATATATATAAAGTTTTGGAACATAGCTTAATTGCAAATTCCAACCAGCTAATTATAACACATGTCTAAGTTGTTTAAAATTATAAAAAGTTTAACAATTATTCGCATTATATTTTTACTATTATTATTATTATAATTATTATCATTATTATTATTATTATTATTATTATTATTATTATTGTATGGGCAATTCTCTGTAAAAACCTCAGTAGTTAATTATCATTGTTAAGGACATCGCCATGATTATTGGCTGAACACAGAGCTCACTGCAGGAGTGCTGCAGACTTTTCCCCGATTTCACAAAAAAGAAAATAATGATATTAATGAGATTTAACCCAGTTACGAAGCTACCATAGGCAGGCTGCCAAGAACAGAGAGAGTGAGTGAGAGAGAGAGAGAGAGAGAGAGAGAGAGAGAGAGAGAGAATGTTCCCCCCAAAACAAATGAATGTTCTAGCTGCGGTATGCTATGCTAGAACGCATTTGTTTCCTCGTCATGTGTTTTTATTATTATTGTTACCAGATAAAAGTTATCTTAAATTGGAAACGGTTTCCAGATGAATTCCAGTATCATATATTCAAGGGAAAACATATACACGGCATGTTGCTCGAATTGGATTTTCTGTTGGTAAACATTCCAGAATGTTTACTGATTTATTGACATCACCGATTGATTTATTTTGTTTGGAAGAGAAGCCCACGAATTAGCAGACGACGGCGAGTCACCCCTCCCGTTGTGATAAGTGAAACCACTATTTTGACTTAAGATGTTCATTTCTGGTGAAGTGCTCTTCTCCTCCTCCTCCTCCTCCTCCTCCTCCTCCTCCTCCTTTCTTGTCTCCTCCTCCTCCTCCTCCTCCTCCTCATGCATAGCTCAAGGCCAGCCAGCGCCCCTTCTCCTCGGAAGCCACTTAACTTCCCACTTTTATTTTATGGAGATCGGTCATCCCGGATTGCTCGGGTCGCTGGCTGTCTTTTTCCATTTGCTGTCAGGCATTAGGAACTCTCCTTCTTTTCGCTCCTCAAGAGGAGGGAATGAATGCCTCTTCCTTCGGGATTAGGCTCCATTCACTCTCCTTCCCTCCATTGCTTCTTTATTCCACGATACATGAGGACATGAAGTTACTTCCTCCGTCAGGCTTTGCATACCATTTCTTATGCGCGAAAACACTCACGTTGATCATGAATACGCTGACTTTGAGATTTTATAGTTAACTACAGTTCCTTATTCCTTACTTGATTTTTGTTCGAAATATTTCAGTGACTAATTCGACTACCATACTGGTTAAGTTATCTACAATTAACCGACCATCTATAGTTAAACGACTATCCCGTCATCTCTGATATGAAAAACTAATGAAAACGTGCAAATACTAAATAGTAACGAAAAATAATTCACAATAGCAAACAGAAAATAAGAAACAAAATATGCAACTGAAGGAATATATGGTACAACCGATTGTACCATATGTAAATGGTACATCGATTGTACCATATGTAAATGGTACATCGACTTCCTGAAAACTCGTGATTTGCTGCACGAATTTCTCCCACAACATATGCAAACTGCAAAGAGAATACAGCGTCCCTAAATGATAAAAACAATTGGGGTCTTGTGCTTCAGTGGTCATGATATCAATCAGGTTCGATTCCCAGGGGAGTCAAAATTTGAGAAGGTTTCGTCAAATCTCGCTGTGTTCCTGTCGGCCTAAATAATTGCTGAAAACAGAAAGGGGGTCAATGTTGATGACGGCTCCTCTTCTAAAAAGGTCGAATGTATGAGAAGGAGAAACCTAATCAAGGGCGACCTGCAGTCAGTTCAATCATTTACTGATTTGTTACGTCGTGGGTTATGGCGGGCACTGACACACACCTCGTATTAGGTCAGCAAAGACATTCTACACCGATGCCGCCCTAAAATGAATTCTTAAAATGGAAAAGGACTTCGAAATAAATGTTAAATGACCAAACATATAAAAAGATATAAAGAACTTTAAGGTTGTCTGCTAAACTACAAAAAAATACGCACTGGTAAGCTATTGGCCCCATAAGTTCTATAGACCTCGCACCTGATTACTGCCGATATTTAGCATCCCGTTACTAAAAATATTCCTAACACTATCAAGTTTTATTGTAGTTATTATAGCCGAATGAACAATAAATAAAATAAAAATATTCCAAATGATTATGGTCACGATAATTAGACGGACGGTAAAACAGAGAAAGATGAATTTTCAGTCGAGTTTTCATCAATGAGAGAAATGAAATATTTAAGCGTCATGTTGATTTTTGATGCATCCAAGACTTCTAATCAAGAAACAATCCAAGGCTTCTAATCAAGAAACGATCCAAGACTTCTAATCCAGAAACAATCTTAAACGCTCAAGACAGACAGTGAAAGAGTAAAACCGACCTAAGGTAGAGGATACTTCCCAATTTCTACTAGACATTTTTATCAGATCTCTTATAAAAACGATAGAAAAGCCCGACAATAAGGAATGATACGGAGCATTATATCGCAGAGGGTGGGGAAGTGTCTGATCCGCACAGATATTAACTTGCTTCCCTTCAGGATGAAGTCGAAAGAACTGATGAGCAGTTTTTCCATGAATGAGCTTATTGTCTCAGGGATACATTATTTAGAATTTAGATTTCTGTATTGAATACTTTCATTTGAACCTGTGCATGCATGAATATCATGAATAAACAAGTGTAAATCATTTGATGGCTCTCTTACTGTTTCATATTCACGAGTACATCAGGTTCGTCGATGCTTTGAGAATCAAGATCAAATGTGTATTCCATTATTCTATGCAGCGAAAGCCCTCCCTAAATCTCTCCATTCACACCGATTGTTAACACCATTAATGGCACCATCCATTCACAAATCAATACACACCATATTAGTGGTCAAAGCTCTCTCTCTCTCTCTCTCTCTCTCTCTCTCTCTCTCTCTCTCTCTCTCTCTCTCTCTCTCTCTCCGTGTATGTGTGCGCGCGTGTTGCACATAGGAGCAAAGTTCGCTGTGAGCTCATTGTCTCAGATAAAGAGGGTTTGTGGTGCAGCAGCACAAAGGCGGTACGGAACTTCCTCCCCTGGCCGTACTTCACGTGGGAAATGGAATCAATAGATATTCCCCCAACAAGAGAATAACTGATGTTTCATACTGGTAATTCTTATGTAAGGTTCCTGCCCTCCGTTTAATATCCTGTGAAGGGTAACATTTGCTTTTGTTTCTATTTGCGGTCCAGGTTAAAGTTGCAGGTATGCTCGTGCATTCGGGCGCATTTTGCAATTATACGTAAATTTATTACTTACGAACACAATTATTTACGTAAATGAAAGCATACATACACGCACTCGTCTTTTATACAGCTGATCGTTCCATGACTGAAGGTAAGTAGGGCATGGGGTAGCAACCTCACCCATAAATAATAGCTGGATATATATATATATATATATATATATATATATATAAATATATTAAGTATATATATATAATAATATATAATAGGATATTATTATATATATAATATATATAGGATTATAAGATTAAATATTATATATATCTATATATATATATAGTATATATAGATAGGGTATATATATGATATATACATATGTTTTATACTTATATATATATATATATATATATATAGTATATATATATGTATATATGTATATATAATAGTATATATATATATATATATATATATCTATATATATATATCGGTTATCCACTTCATAGACATCACAGAAGGCTCATTAGTGGCTCGTCGACCACGTGACGCCCAACTCTACCATAAACTCCTATTTTCGCGCTCTTTCTCACTTCTTAAATATTAATGCCATCCCATTTCACTTCGTCTCTCCAGCCGATAAGAAGAAGAAGGGTGTGAGGCTAGCAACCTCACCTTTAGAAACTTGCTGAGTATTCGAGTACTCCACCTTCCAGGCGCGACTCCTTTCAAAAATGGAGGAGAGGCGAATGATTTATAAAACGAGAAAATAAAAACTTCGGCGCATTCGAGCTTCTGTACAGCGTATCTGTTGTACGAAACTATCAGCACAGCCCATGAAACTCTCTGCCGCGGCCCATGAAACTTTCAGCCATGGCCAGTGTTGGTCTGTGTTGTTAGCATCTAATGCGGTGCCAGACGCGCGATTAAGGCTGATTTTAACCTTACATAAAATAAAAACTACTGAGGCTACATAGCTGCAATTTGGTATGTTTGATGACTGGAGGGTGGATGATCAATATATCAATTTGCAGCCCTCTAGCCTCAGTAGTTTTTAAAATCTGAAGGCGGACAGAAAAAGTGCGGACGGACAGACAAACAGTCATCTCAATAGTTTTCTGTCTACGTAAAACAGAAAAGTGGACCCTTCATGGCAGTTGTAGCTACTCTACACGTGTAGCTCATCAGAATGTCTTTCACCCCATCAACTCTCAATGCCCATTATAAGCTTCCTTCATTCCTTAAAGCGGCGGGGATTGGGGGGGGGGGGGGGGGCAATAGTTTCCCTCAGGGTTCAATCTAAGCTGTCACAATTTCTCCATTTTAATATTTTCCTCTTTCAACGCTGGACTAATGACAGCCACTAGACCGCCGTCTCTGTCTACTCTTATCGTACTAAACTTAAATTTTTTTTTTCTTATTTCAAACTTGACTAATTCAGAGGATCTCGAGAAAATGTCTCAACTACATATGTCTGACCGTAAAAAAAAATATTACTGGAATGTATTCTCCAGCAATTTTTATAATAGGTTATTAGCTGCTGAATATAACACTCACTTTTCCCAGCTCAAAATCAATTTATAATTTTGCAACACTCACACACAAACTTTAAAGTACTTTACAAAACATTTTGAATCTAAACACGCACTTCTATTCTGATTTACTTCTCTGTGACTCACTTCCACGTCAATATCCAAATAGCAGAGTTCATGTGGAGTTACACAAATGTCGATACTATCATAAAACTCCCAAGTACTTGGCAGCGAAGAGCAAATTCGTCATTTCCTAATAACAAAATATTAACTTTCGTCAAATCAAAACTTCAAACACTCCGCAGCAATCGGTATTTTCTTCTACCAAACAATTAACAAGAATAATCTCTGACATGCCTAAGGCACTCTGTACTCGGATTCCTTGGCCTTGTGCGAGTTTCGTCCAGACTACTTGAATTATGCGTCATAACAATGTTACACGGCGGAGACATATTCACTTTTTTACTAATGATAAAAAGCCTCACAACAACAATTTTCTTGCACTCCGGAAACACCACTAGTGAAAATGAATTGAGCAGTCTAGAAAGTCCTCACGGAACTACATCCCTATAAACTACTCTATCGGCTAATTAATTGACTGGATTCAAAAGTATACTGTAGTAAAGGTACTGCCATCACAATGATAGCTCATTAATATGCTATCATCATCATCACCATTATCTTCAATAATCAGTCATAAGGTTTCTTTTGCACTGAGCTAAAAGCCTTGTTGGTAGCTAGTACATTTGAAAGCAACTTTTAAAACGCATAGTTAAACTAATTTCGTGTATACCATTTCGAAGCATCTTCTCCCGATGAGTTTGGTTACAACTGATTAATTTTTCTATGATCTATCCTAAATAGTTAACCCCCTCAGGGGTTTAAACCCGGTATGTATCCACCTTAGCGGCGTGTTCAGTACAAGCCCGTTTGGGGTGACCGTAAAAACATTGACAAATTCCTGTAAATATCATAAAGATAACGACCCTCGAACTTTGCTGGGGGTCTCTAACTAGGATTGATCCTTTCCCTGAACTGCAACGGTACGTTGCTCATCACCGAAACCGTTCTGTCCCGTGGTCTCCGGTAATCAGAAGAAATGACAGACAAGACTTAGCGGTAGAAAAGACTCATTCTCTTGCTGGTTTGTTAAATATTTGATGAAGAATGATAAAATCGGTTCTATATCCGTAATGCCAACCACAACAGGATCAAATCGGGTGCAATTTGTTTGCTAATAAAGGCTTGTAAAGGACATTCTGTATGCATGTACGTGAGCGCATCATATGTTTGTGTTCGAGTGAAAGAGAGAATCAGTCAGTACCGTCACTGCGGTATGTTTTCGTTGCTAAATGTCCTTAAATAATGTCGCCCATCAATCCAGCTTGTATCAAGAGCAATCCCACTTGAAAACTATTTCGAAGCGTAAATACTGCAAGAGCGAAGAAAATTTATCGTTTCTCTAATAGCCATAATCAGTTATGTGAAGGATATATTGACAAATAGGCTATCGTAGCGGCCTGCTGTAACGATTTTGAGCAATGCAGTGTAACGATTTTGAGCAATGCATGTTCACAATTTGTTGCCCCTATTTCTTATGGCTCATCCATCATATAAGGATAAGAGTGAAATCGTATAAACGCATTTCTTTCTGATGGCTGAAAGCATATTTGCAACGGAAAACTTCTTTGATGCAGCCACTATTGGGGATCTTTTCTAATGATACAGACTTAACTTTGCGGTCCTTCGGGAAATTTTGGTAGTTGGTGTTGGTAAATGGGAGACATAATATCTCCAAAGGCGGTATACTGTCCATTTGGTCAAACTTCCTGCGCTCTGTTCTACTTGCATTCAGAGCCAAATCGTGTCTGGCTTTTAACCTGTAGGATTCACATCTACTACTGACGCTGAACCGTTTCTCGCCTTTTCCTATTATGACTGGACCCATCTTCTGCTGACGCTCTCTTCTTTTGTTCTTCCTATTCTGCTAATCGCAGTCGTTCTTGAATTTCCAAGCAGTTCTTGATAATTTCCCAAGCTTACTTCCTCAGTTCTGCCGCACTGCACTGTTTGACGACATTTGGGATGACCTCCACCAGTATATAAAAAGTGAGAGTCAAAAATGCTGTCAATGTGTTCTCGATTCACCCTATCATTCAAACTGCTCAGTCTGTTAATCGAGACTCAGGCGTTTTACACGGTTAACACTGCTCTGCATCTCGCGTCTCCAAGCCTTCCAAATGTAATGGGCTTAACTTAATAATGTCATTTGCTTTTACAATTATAGTGCTATTCCTCCTGTTGATTTGATTAAATCAAGAAAATATCGATACCCTGTCAATACCCCTGATTTAGTGTCTCTTTTCCTCCAACATTATGAGAAGCCTTTCCGTTTTTTATCAATATAATTTTCGTTAATATTCTTTCTAAGATAAAACGTCCCCGTTCTCTTCGTCATTCACAGATAACCTGCAAGGTAAGATACTCTTACATTATTAATGTGTCAAGGTTAGCAGTTCATGGATAATTATATCTTTTCATGAACACTTTCTTACCTTCTCGGTGCATGCTTGACTAATCCTTCATTGCTTTTATTTCCATTATTCATAACCTGCCATCTCTTATGTGGAGCATTGATTCCTGCGTCATACCCCATTACCATAACTCTTAAGTTTGCTTTATTTTTTCTAAGAACAGCGAGCAATTCGAGTATACAGTTATATGTAATGTCAGTGGATTTATGAAAAAGCCTAATTCAAGAGGGCTAAATCTATGTCATGACTGCAGACATCTGTTTTTTTTTCTTTTTTTTACACAACCATGCTAATCACCCATATTCAACTGAAACAATAAACACACCGCTCTTAATCAAAAGTAGATTTTAGTTATTTTAAGTAGGAGATTCCAGGCAAAAGAAGTAACACAACCA
>NC_061094.1:29747874-29750374 GCF_015104395.2 Macrobrachium nipponense | reverse complement strand
TAATAAGCGTGAGTACTTTTTATGTGACCGAATTACACCGGCCACATTTGCCTTATTTTAAGTCTGTAATGTTTGCATCTGTCAGGTTTCGTTGAACGTTTTTTTTTTTTTCTGTAAACAGGCGTTTACATCACTTCTCCCGTCGTTTTCCATCTCCTTTTATCCTCGGTTTTTTCCCTCTTAGCCTGGTGTCGGTAATGGCTTCTGGTTGCCTTTTCTGTCGGTCTCCACATAAAGAAAAATAATAATAAAAAAAAGCAGCAGCCTGGAGCGAAGTCTTTATGGTTTTCCAGAAACTACTTCACAAATGACGAAAGTCTTTATCCTTTCTTCAGCGTCTTTGTTTGTCGCCCTTATGTCGAAAACGCTCATGAATCTAAAACGGTTTCGTCTACTTTGCTCTGGGCATCCATCCCACCTACTCCTGATACGCCTCCACGGCTAACTAACGTCTCTCGTTTAAAGGACGCTAATAAGACATGCGACAGTTCATTTGTGACATATGCAGAAATAGACCTATGCCGTATGATGAAGTTGGTGGATCACGAAAATACAACTTATGCTACAATCTTTTACGTTTGTCAAACATTTCCTAGAATAAAGGACTAATGAGGGCCCTTAGTAGCTCGTGTTGTGCTGCATCCTTCTGGTATCAGCAATCAAAAGACGATCTTTAGACATCTGCACATCTTCTGAGGCAAGGTAAAGAGAAGGGCATATTGACGAATGATAACCTTTTCCCTCTTTTATTTTCTTTCTCGATCTAAATACTATTTTTCAACTATTTTTCCCGACGAGGAGTAAAGCAAAGTAATGCCGTTAGCACTTAATGTTTCAATGCCTTTCAAGGCTTTGTTAGTTACTTTTTTACTCATCAAAACAAAAAGCAGCGGAAGGCATGACCAACGTTGTGCCTTCATCAAGCTCAGGTATAAAAGCGCCAAAGAAAAAGGACAGGGAATGAAAATGAACGATGTGAAACCTCGAGGGAACCCACAGACCTGCCTCTTTCAAAGGACGAGGTTATAAGAATCAAGAGAAAACAAAGGAAGTGAGAACATTCCATTACTTGGCGTAGAGGGAGGGAGAGACACACTGACGGAGGAGACAGCTAATTCATTATTGGCGACGCTCTTGATGATACCATTTCTGGTAACAACTGCTGACTAGCGGCCTCTTCATTACGCTTAGTTCACAACAGATTTTTTGACGCGAGTGGTAGCTAACGCAACCGAAACGACCGACTTCATGTCTGTCCGAAAGCGTTCCTCCTTTCCTTCATGCATCTTTCAAGGTTTGGTTGGTTTCCAGGTGACCGAGGCGTCGGCTCAAATGTCACAGTGAAGCGCACAGGTGACCCAAAGTTTGGCATCCATTCAGTAATGCCTTTCCACATTTTTGATGCGGTGCGCAAGCAAGCAAACCAGGTTCTTACGTCCCCGAGAGAGATCGTCATGGAGGAGCGTTACGAAATAAAAATACAAATCGTGACTGTTTCTAACACACACACTTGGCCGTCTCATGACAACGCTGACTTGTTGGGCACCTAAATACTGATATCTGCCCCAGATCTAATGGAAAAGAAATAAGGTGCACAGAGAAAGAAATGGGGTTTCATTCTGGAGCAAGAGAAAGATCATCCTCTTAAACTTGGGAGGGCTGCTGCACAATTCTGGGAAAATGCGAGGAGAAAATTCCATCTTCTACGTTGGCACGCCCTGAATTACACTGTAATAAGATGGGCTCAAAGTGTCTAAAATCTCATTATTTCATTTTGCCGAAGATTGAAAGCTTTTACAGGAATCGCTGTTCTTCTGGACTGCTTTAAAAAGCATAGTTCTAAAAGTACGGACGAAAAGAGAGAGAGAAAGAGAGAAAAAATGTGGCGCAAGTGAGAGTGAGTTTGTTTTCGTCACTTCGGTGGCCTCCTGAAAGTGGAGACAACGAGCACTTTACTGTCACCCTTTAGCATCCATCACCAAACAAGCGACAGTTCTGTACAAAAATGAAGTTATCAACTTTAAAAAAAGACGCATGATTTTTTTTACTGATACAAATAAAGATGTTTACACATATACCCAATGCACACGCACTCAAAAGTACAATAGTATGGATACTTACGCGAATGAAACGCTAATTACAGAATTACCCGCTAAATCATTCACTGACCTGCAAATGCAAGAAAAATCATATTAGAGGAAACACAATCAGAAATTACAACTTCTCAAGACTTTTTTTTCTTACAAATCTAGTATAACCCATTTAGGTAAAAGGGCATATTTTGTTTTAGTTATGATTATCATTAAATAAAGAATAAAACGTAACTAAACAAGAACTATTCCAAATTTTTATGCCGATAATAACGACTAGCCAAATTGAGATGTAGAATATTTTTGCGATTAGCTTCGGACAGTTCAGCAGACATGTGGGCCTAATAATTTTCACTTCGTTAAAATAATAACAAATGTCCATGTATTTTACAGACCATATTACTGGTTAT
>NC_061094.1:29727874-29742874 GCF_015104395.2 Macrobrachium nipponense | reverse complement strand
GTTTTGAAACAACAATGTGAGAGGTTTCAGACTGAAGGGGCAACGGTGTGTTATGGCATACATGAACCTAAATATAACTTATATTAATACAGATATGTGTAAGGCGTTGAAGATGTACAATGAAAAAGATAATTTCCAGAGAGCAGTTAAAAGTTTTTCTTGATGAAAACAAAGTTTGAAGCATATCACAAAGAGTACACAGAGGGAGTGCACTTAGTTTGGTGTTTAACTAAGTTTGGCTGAAATACTGGCATGTTATGTCTCCACATACAGAAGAAATGAAAAGAGAGATTAGTTTGAGATATGAAAATAAATCGGGAATGCAATGTGGAGTTGTCGATGTCTGTATGTGGTACATGATTAACCGGTGACAGTCAAGATATGCTTAAGATTCTGATGAAGTAGATCAAAAGATTTTACTACTGGTGGCATTTGAAATCGAATGTTGTTATGAGGGTAGATGAGTGCCACGAACATGGAGCAAAGAATATGTCAGTTAGCATGAGGAAAGAACTCTGTGGTTGAACCATGTAGGTATTTGGAAGTAAATGTGATTGAGGCTAATAAAGTGAGAGAAAAAGAGAATGACAAAAAAAGTGACACGAATAATGTAGCAGAAAATCCGTAAAAGGTTTGAAAGACGAAAAGAGTGTCACTTGGGATGTATGAGAGAATTGGAGAGCTAACCCCTCACAAGATGAATAGTTCACATAATATATGTGATGTTAAAATGGGTAAAATAATGAGAAACGTAGAGATACGACGATAATACGTCTGGAGATGGTTTAGGGTGAAAAGGATTTGATATCCAGGAAGTATGAAAGCGCTTGCAAAATAGAGTGAGTGTCAGAGTACGCAGGGGAATTATGGCTCTGCTGATCAACCATCTGTATCAATCAGTGAAGTGACTGAATTTATGAAAGTTGTCCGCGCGGGGAAATCCCCCTTGATTCAGTGATTGAAAGATGGCTGCCGCAGTGATTGTTATATTTGGTCTTCTCTTAAGCTACCACTTGATAGGCAGGTGGCTCACTGGTGGTTTTAATATATAATATACAATGTATATCGACATACATACATCTACACACATCCATATATATATATATATTATATGCATAGATATACAAATATTATATACATACACACACACACACACACACACACACACACACACACACATATATATATATATATATATATATATATATATATATATATATATATATATATATATATATATATAATAATTTGCAGCGGACGGCTGCGCGTCAGAAAAGGCGCTTCATCCAAGTTTGGTCATTAATGAATCTGATCATTGGTAATGAAGCAAAGCAGCATCAAAACAGCAGCTCACGTCAAGGAGGCTTTTTGTAAAGTTTCCGCCTTAAGAGGGTTTTTTCTTCATCAATGATCTCTCGAGTCTTTATTTCATCCTTTGAAGCGGACGGCAGATGGAGGGATATTACCGTCTTATTTTTTTGTACTTGGCAAAACGTCCTCTAATGAAGTTCCAAAGTTGCTAACGACTACACTCCAAAATACTTTTCTTACAAAGTTGATGAAATATAAACTCGAAGGTAAGAATTTTAAGAAAGAGTTATCAAAAAAATATTTGGGATGCAAATGGATCACCGGCAAAGTTTGATGAATTAATAGATCGTATATCATAACCATCTTTGTGTCGAATTTTAATAGTACATTTTTCCCAATACCAAATTTTTCTCCACGGCATTTTTAGGTAAATGTTAATTGCAAACGGCTTCAGTGTCTGAGCGCAATCTCGTCCGAAAAGAAGAAGAAGAAGACCCACACACAGAATTCAATCGCTGACTAGAACTTGTTCAAGAACAGATTAATATCCTGAAAGGTACATCTCATGAAGGATAAGGACTAAATAATACTGAAGATTTAGATAATAACATAAATGAGAGATATAAATATTGGAAAAAATTAAAAATCTAGTATAGCTTTTATAATACAAATTTGAGAAAAGAAAGTAATAATAGTAATCCTAATGATAATAATAATGGAATCGGTATTTCCTGATAAAAGGGGCGATTGCTGTCTATTTCACAATTTATATTTAAATAGTATATATATAATATAAATATATATATATATATATATATAGATATATATATTATATCTATAATATATATATATATAATATATATATATATATTTCAATTGTATTGCACATAAAAGAATGAAAACAGTTTATCTCAGAAAATGCCCAACAATTTCGTCCTCCAATGGACCTCTTCTTGGAGCGTTTATTAGGGAATGATATAAAGTCTACAATAAATGTAGCCAAGAAAGGCCTAAAATTTTAAACATGCAGGTACCAAAAACTAGTAGTTTGAGCTACAAACTATTCAGCAGTAAAATAACAATAAAACAAGAATAGTAGTTGAACAACAAATGAAAAACACTTAAAATATCAAATGAGGTAATACGTCCATTTGAAACAGCATAACATACAGTATGTTAATATTGACAACCGTATACTATATGATCATACAGAATACGCTTGTTAATATGTACTGTATGTTATGCTGTTTCAAATGGACGTATTACCTCATTTGATATTTTGGTATTTTTCATTTGTTCAACTACTATTCTTGTTTTATTGTTATTTTACTGCTGAATAGTTTGTAGCTCAAACTACTAGTTTTTAGTAACTGTATTCCATATGTTTTAGATTTTAGGCCTTTCTTGGCTATATACGTTGTAAACATTAAGTCATTCCTTAATAAACGCTCCAAGATGATGTCCATTGGAGGACGAAACTGTTGGGCATTTTCTGAGATAAACTATTTTAATTTTCCTATGTGGAATACAATTGAATTACCATATCTTCGTGCCTAAGAAGATTACCAAGTTAATCTATAACAGTAAATAATATATATATATATAATAATATATATATAAATATATATGTATATAATCATATATATATGTATGCTATGTATGTAGTATGTATGTATGTATGTATGTATGTATGTATGTATGTATGTATGTATGTATGTATGTATGTATGTATGTGTCTGGGTGTGTGAAAATTGGTTGCCCCATGAAATTTTTCTGGATCCGCCAGTGCCAGGTGACTAAATTCATTCTACATTAAATTTATGGCGGTCATGAGAACACTTTTTTCAATTTTAGAATCTTGATTAAATGTAATCGAATACAATGTGCGACTCAAGAGCCTCCTCTGAACTGGAGTCCAGCATCACAGGAAATAACGTCAGCGAAATTCTACTCCATGACATGATTATTTGCAAAGTTAAGGTTATTGAAAGAAGAGCTCTTGCGGGAACTTTGCACATACGCTTAAGGAAAAGACTTGCCTTGATGATACTTGCAGACGCTTATTACTGGACTCAGGGGGGTTGGGACAGTCTTTGGGAGCGCAAACTTCTGACCTAACTTCGCAAAACTACGAGAGACTTAGAAAAAGAGCGCGAGAAATATACGATATAGTTGGGAAGAGACAGCACAATAACATAAAAGGAACTCCCTCACGCACGCACCGGCTCAATAAATGGCCGACAACTTACTAATCAACATTTCCTCGGACAATTTGATAGTCTCTCTCTCTCTGGAGGATGACGCTATGGCTCCTCCGTCACCATTCGTAAAATCTTAATCCAGGAAAAGTTTATCGGTACCATCAAATCTTTGATAGTGAAATGAGAGATATCAAGGATTTATGTTTCCTGCTACCATCTAGGCAGATATAAATGATTTTCAATGAATCGTATTTGCCTGGCAAAAGGAAGATAATATGATTTCATTTCCCTAAATAAATGATTCATGAGTCACGTGACAGGGTCCAATAAGTCTTTCAGATTTTACAGGCCAAGAATACACCAATTTTTCTTAGCTGAAAATCTAACTTGCATATTGGGCTACTAATTCGTATCCTATATTTAACAATTTCTTTGGATTATCAGAGAGAAATTCATGATGCCATAAAAGATCACATGCTTGGCTGAACTGTGTCAACTAGAAAGTTCTGATTTTCGAACAAGACGACGGTCAATCTTTCAATTAACCTTCGGATTTCCGTTAAAAAGAGGTTCTGAAGTTATCAAGCTGAATCCAAATTCACTCCATCTTGCTATCCAGTCTCTCCTAACATTTGTCCCACAGTGTAAATGCGAGGTATTCCTCCTGTTCCACCATTCAGACCTCTCTATTCTCTAACCCACTGTTCCACCATTCAACCCTTTCTATTCTCAATTTCCCTTTCAGCGCTGAATGACCTCATAGGTCCCAGCGCTTGTCCTAAATTTTCTTTTCCGTTCCAATCAGTCAGTAGATTAAGTTACATAATCTACAATAGTTATATACGTATATAGTTAGTTACCTGGAAATCTGAAGGCTTTTTGTCCACAAGCAGTATAATCACTTTGGTCAGATGACGTCGCTCTGCCACATCCAAGTCCCTCCAATTAAAAGCCAAGAACGAAGTCGGGAACATCGAGCTCATACTAGTCATTCGACGACACTGACATGAAAACAGTGATTTTCCAGGATAATGGCGACAGCGTTACGTTGATTACTGGTCTGTGGCGAGGAAAAACTCTTTTTAAAACGAGAAAGGGACGGAGCAGCAATGCCGGTAAGCGGACCAGAACTTGCGGCAAAGCGATGGTGTTGCGGCCGTAATCAATAGGCTTTGGATTTTTGGGGAAGTTGGTCCTCGAAATCTGGAAGTTGCCTGAAACTGGTCTTTCTTTCTTTTCTTTTTTGAGTCACCGTAACTTTTTTTTTTTTAAAGAAAGACGCATTTGTTTAAATTTTTACATTTCATCAGCTAACTACTGGCTCTAATGACAAAGACGAGTGCCATCTACTTCATTATGAATTCAATCCGTTGGTTGGTTGGTTTTATAAATTTTAGGTGTAACACCAAGCACTGGGGCAGCAAAGGCCATTCAGCGCTTACTGTATAACTATGAGACTATAAGACGTGTTATATCATATACAGCAGGTTTATTTCTTTGAGGTAATTTACTATATTTCGAAGCGAATTCAATCAGTGGCGCTTTGAAATACTAATCTCTGAAGGACTATAGTGCTATCAGTTACTAAAGTATATATTAACCGAGGTGTATCAGGTACGATGAGACAAAGTATTATATAGGGGTAGCTTTGTTTGCTGTTCACTCTAGTTTCCCATTTCCAGTTTTCTGAGATTTCTTCCTTTTCTTCACATTATTCGTATTGCGTTTCGGTGATTTAATCTTAGCATTCTTTGTCCAGCTACATGTCTCTATGAAAAGGACTACGACATTTTGTAATCATATATAGATATACACACATACTTATACATGTATATACATACATACATGCATGCATGCATATATATATATATATATATATATATATATATATATATATATATATATATATATATATATATATATATATATATATATATACACTTACATACAGTCAAATGCTTTCTCCGCTCGCGCAAGTTGGAAAAAAAAAAAGATTAGTCTCAAGAAATACGTCTTTCACTGAAAATTTTTATACCTTTGTATTTTGCTTTATGCAGGGTTGGAAGGAGGATTTATGTCGATCAGACGAAAAATGTCTGCTGAAAAGGAGGCCCGATTCCTTCCAATCCTTCCACCGCTGAAGAACTCACATCATTTCTACGATCGCGCGATCTTTTTCTCTCGCACACTGTAACGTTCGATTTGCTTCTCTCTAATGGCAACCTCTTCCCTCTGTAACGGCTAAAATAGTGACCTGGCTGACCGAGCATTATCAATGGGCGTATTCGATCTTGTGAAGTTTTCAATTGACGAAGGGAATGTAACGAAGAAGATACTTGACCTGAATCTGGGACCGATAAAGATACGGACAGAGACGCCGCTCTTCGCTTTGCATGTTCCAGATCAGGTTCTCAAATGAATAGGTCGCTTGGAGAGGGAGCACTGATTCAACGCATTCTTTTGAGAGAGAGAGAGAGAGAGAGAGAGAGAGAGAGAGAGAGAGAGAGAGAGAGAGAGAGAGAGAGAAGGGGGGGAGCTGGGGAGGCAAGGGTCATGACATTATTATGTAATACAGAAAATGTTTCTTGCCTGATTTAGACGTAAGAGATTTGGAAAAATAGATCAGGGGAGTACTTTACACCCAAAAACTACGGCTACTACGAGCATTCACGAAAGAAAAAATAACCAAAGTTTCCCCTGAACAGGTAAAGTGAGCGTACTTACTGGTAAAGAGCAAAGCATTAGCGTCGGTTGGGGAGTTCCCTATGGTTATCAAATGAAGCCCTTCTTCTGCCAGGAAGACCTTAGGAATGTTTGCTATCGGGTATCGGAGCTAGCGATACCGCTAAGCATGTAACTAAATATGACAGAAGCCATTTTTTCAACGTTTATCGCCGCTTTTATGTTATGAATACCCAGAATTGTTGCTGCATCGCTTCGTCCCTGGTGAGACTTCTTCAGAGGCATAACAGATGACTTAGAATTGTGAAAGAGCTCTTCATGATAACAGGACGAGCTTCGATATCTAGAAATGCAAATTTTTTTTAACATAAACTAGATAATTTTCCTCACTAATTTGTTGTAAAATAAATTAGTGAGTGGTATTCCAGTGGGCAGGAGCTTCTCTTCGAAGGAAAACTAGGACAACGATTAGCCAATCTCGAACCACGTTTTCACTTCCTGAATCACTGTTACTGGAAACATGAGAGGGCGAGGATTCCGCAATACGCGTTGCTCTAACTCTCAGCTTTTCACACATTTTAAAGTGATGTCGAGTGATGTCGATATCCACCCCAAATGTCTCACATTTTTCAATCTTAAAGTT
The DNA here is from genome assembly GCF_015104395.2 of Macrobrachium nipponense. NCBI lineage: Eukaryota > Metazoa > Arthropoda > Malacostraca > Decapoda > Palaemonidae > Macrobrachium > Macrobrachium nipponense. The sequence continues at coordinate 29,736,037 of NC_061094.1, read as the reverse complement.
CAGTTTCGTAGGTGGCTTCTTTCGCAGGTAAGGTGTAAGTTCTGGCTTTGTTTAATAACGGAAAACTCGCTGCTTGGCCATCTTCCATAACCTTTGTTTCAAGGGGGAATTTCCAGTGTTCATCTTTTGCATAAAAGTGCTATATATTTACTCCCCAGTTCATCATTGTGCTTCTTACCAGATACACAAGTTTGTGAATTCACACGTTATCTTATATCTCATCTGTTAATTATTAATATATTTATTTTTCCACTATCTTTCCCTGTATCATACTACTTTTCTCCTCTCAAATATATATCATTTTCCTTTTTCCCGATCTGAACTCCATACGCTGTGGAAACCTGCCAGGTAATTCAATTACCGTGGCTTTCTTGTTCCATAAGAACTTATGTTACGAATGATTTATGGGAAAGATTAGAAGCTGAAAATATGGTTTACTCCAGTTTGTACAGATTGGCCGATTTGATAAAAGTTATTCCTCAACTGAAACAATAGTAGACTTTACCACTTCAGGTGTTATAACAACATCAAATGTCAAGGTTACACAAAGCAATTGCATCCATAAAGAAATCTCTCGAGCGTAATGAGCCGTCTTCTTACATCTTTAGGTTTATTCATCCCACCAAGAATGACAAACCAGTGAACATATCCGATCCATTTAGAATGCCTTTGTTCCCGTGTGCACCCCAACTTTTAGCTTATTCAGTTCACTCCGTCAAAATCAAGCTGGAAAGCCGACTGGAGGCAATCGATGCTTTCCCGCTATTTCCACAACACCTCCTAAAACATTTGAATCGAGGCACGTGTCACACATGTTGTCAAACAGCATAGGCACATCAAAGGTGGCATTAAAGCTCACCCCGCCACTCGCACTTGCGCCTCCATGCTGCTGACGGATCTTTTGAAGTCCTTCATCTTGTCAGAGCGCACTTCCTCGATGATGCGCCAGTCTTCCATATACACTACTCGTATATACTGCTCTTATTTTGACTGCTATCATCGATCACTATCATCATCATTATCTCCATCATGATCACCGAAGCTTTCCCTAAGAAATGCGCTGGCTTTGATCTCGCTGAATTATAAATCTATACATCATACGGCATTAGGGAAAATGACATCATTGAGAAATCTCCTACAGTAAAAACGAAAACTTTCAGAACGCTGTGACACGTCATTTTCCATTTCATGCATATTCCGTTTCGTTAAGTGGGGAGAAGTTAGCGAGCAACTTTTCATGAATATTTGATCCGTCATTATTTGACATTTGTGCACCGCCGTACATAACGGCAAAAATAGCATCACCGAAGCCTGGCGCTATATAAAAAGACTTGCATTTTTCATCATTTTCGATTGATCATACTGCTATCCCAATATGGCTCCAGTTGGGCGTATAGTTACGACCCATGGAACAAGTAGTAAGCCTAAAACATACGTATAGGATTTTATGGCACCGTTTCGTTTCTTGAATTCGAAAACAACTTAGGTATTCTAATTTATGCATTAGTCGCATAAAAATATTTATCACTGCCACCATCACTTACGCTACTAGAGTATGAGTTACTTTTATTTATTTATTTATTTGTGGGCAATTCATGTTGTTGTGGGTGTGGAGGTGAGGGGCAGTCATTTTTTTTTTAAAGTCGATCGTGTTAAGAGCAAATTCTGCCTCATCTGGGGAATAGTTAAACGAGACGAAAAGAAAAGGCTTCAGGTCAAATACTGCGCATGATGAACTAATCAGAAAGCGCTCACAGAGCGCGTCATTTCTTCATGAGAAATGGAAAGCATATCTTTGCTGCCGGTGCAATGTTAAAAAAAGCCCTGGATTCGTCAAGAAATCCCATCCACCTCGCAATCGGATAAACTCCACCAGACCAACCCTCTCCAAATTCAACGGGGATCAATCTCTAACTTTTGGAGATGAGGCAGAAATCCATCGTTCCCACCCGAATTCAGATCCTTCTCAAAACCTAATCAAGTCTCCCGTGGCCCTTAGCTCACCCCTCTACAAATCTCGAGTGAAATTCATCGCTTTTGATGTATCTTGCCTATAGAAACACACACTTGTGAACACACGCAGGCCCGCTGGTGCAGTGGCTAGTGTCGTGATAAGCCACTCAGATGTCGCGGGTTCGAGTCGCCCAGGCCGATGAACAATCACTGGTTCTGTATCATGATCAGTTACTACTGCAGTGTGGGTCTGTGATGGGAGGTTGAAACCAACATTCTTAGGAAGCTTGACTTTAAAGTCAATGGCCCCTTTGGTGTACTTGTTCCATGTCAATAGGTTTCATTTCATGAAATAATAAAAGCATTCTTCCAATTTCCTTGCCGGAAATAACGGAGAAAATCAAATTAACAAACAAAAATGATTTCCGTCTCAAATACCACTGTTAAGAAATAATACAGAAACATCAAGGTTACACACATTGCATTTAATCAATATTCCATTTTCTCTCAAACTAACGAGCACCAGCAGCCGTCACTGCCAGGGAGAATCTTGAAAAGGAAGGGCTTCAAAAATCTCTACCGGGTAGTCAAACATAAAAAATAAAAAGAATTTGATGTACTCAGTGTAACAGCACTGCCACTAAAGACTAGCCTTAGTTCCAAATAGAAATAAGGTTTACAGTGATAGCCAAACCAAATATCTTCTGAGGAGGATATGAATATGAATCATAATGACGCCACTAAGTTAAAAAATCTGGTTCACATTTCTGCAAGTTTAAATTGACGCTATGGTGCGATCATCCACACGGAAGAATAATTTCGCAACAAGGGCAAAATAGTTATTTGTAAAAAGTAGTTAATAATAAAAAAGAGGGAGACCAAGAAAGAGATGGAAGGACTTTGTGAGAGGAGAATTACATGGGAAGGGAATTGATGAGACAAAAGCACAGGATAGAAATGGAAACGGCGACCCCATATAAAAAATGGGAACCGGTGGGAAGAAGAAGAATTACAAAAGGAAGTGTGGTGAACAATACCTATCGGGAGCATTAAATAAATGGCATGTTTATGAAAGCTCGGGAATTAAAATAAAAATAAAAACATCAATGGAAAAGCCAACTACTGTCCAACTACCGTAAGATATTAAGAAAAAACTGACATCTTTTGTTCATTATTGTGGCTAGACAACAAGTCAATAATATGAGTGGGAGGAGGTGGGGTAAAAACAATGCCACGGGTGTTGTATCATCTGACATCACTTAGTTTAGATTCAAGGTGACAGGTTGGTCATACCGTTGAATGAATACCTCGTGTTTTTAGACTGGCAGTTCGGCAATGACCAAAGATGCTTATCTTGCTTTCATGTTTCTATTAATTTAAGTAACTTTCTTCATTCTTTTTATATATACTGTAACCGAGGAGATGATTTGGTCTTGAAACTGTAGTGTACTTCAGCATTTTAAGGTATTTCGAAAAAAACTACGTAATATAATTCATTTCGATGTCTTCCAACTGGCGAGGCCCATAATAACCGGTGTTCTCGAGTTATTTAGTACTTTGCTTACTTAGCATATACCTGACTATTTATTTTTAGTTTAATCTAATACATGTCCAACATTTCTCCTCTTTGGTTTGTGATTTCTTTTATTCTGCGGAAGCCTGCAAGGCAAATCCACTATATTCCACTAGTTCCAGAAGGCAAGGATATTATGAGCTTCATTAAAAAAAAAAATAAAGAACAAGGCATTTATTTCTCTTCCTGCGGAGGCCTATGTCCCATAGGACTGCCGCATGAAAAGAAATACCCAATACTCTTTCTCAATACTCGATACACAACCCCAGCCTGGGCCTGAAGGAAAAGAAAAGAAAAGAAAAGAAAAAAGATAGAAGGGAAAGTGAGGACTCAACCCGGAGGAAGCAGCCACGGACTTACCACCTCTACCTCCTCCTCTTCCTCCGAGGGTGGAGGATGCATCACTAAAAGGGGTATCGACAGAGAATCCCAAGTTCGGGGGTAAAGGAAAAAGCCGTCACTGAACTGTGTCATACACGGATTGCTCATCTTCACTCAGGAAAGCGAAATGTCGCGGTCTGGCGGGATTTAAGCAGATCCTCCGGGGAAATGGACTTCTTTATCATCTAGGCGAAATGCTCGTGTTCCATGCGGCCTCAGACAGATGAGAAACTACAGCCGCCATAATATGAATTTGCGACTGAATTTCATGACTGAAATCGACCCTGTTCCTCCATCGCACACTTTAGTTGGCTAACATTTCCAGGGAAGAACAATTCTTCTCCAAGGCAAAATAAATAATAATAAAAGACAGGAATGTAAATAAAGTAATAAACGAGTGTCTTCAAAGAACATTATCTATCCCCACATCCGAGAGGGGCAGGAGAGATTGGGCAGACCCATTTGCTGCCTGATTGCCTGATCACATCTGATCTCCATAATATGAAATATGGGACGTGGTGACTTACATTAGGATCTTAAAAAATATATAATATTTTCCTGACGATAGCAGAAACATGGCTTACTGAATATATATATATATGCAATTTAGGCAGAAGGTCAAGCTCTGGGACCTATAAAGGTCATTCAGCGTTGAAAGGAAAATTGAGGGGAAAGGGTTACAAAGGAGTAACAGGAAGAAAACCTCGCAGTTACACTACAAAGCAATTGTTAGAAGAGGGTGGAACGTCAGATGCAAGAAAGAATACGAATGTAGGTACAGTAAAATGTTAAAAGAGGTTGCAGCTAGGGGCCGAAAGAAGGCTGCAAAGGATTAATCCGGCCTTAAGTAATGCCCACCGTACACGGCGCGGGAGGGGCACTGACGGCACGACCTCCCATACGTGATATAATAATAATAATAATAATAATAATAATAATAATAATAATAATAATAATAATATCCTTTATTTCAGCTCAGGGCCATATACATCGAATATACAAAATACAGACAGTAAAATACACAATCTAGATACATGAGACATGATAAAAAAATGAATAAACGGCACTATCCACACAATAGCTGAGGTAGTATAATAATAATAATGATAATAATAATAATAATAATAATAATAATAATAATAATAATAATAATAATAATAATACTGGACACAGCCTATTCCCCCCACCCCTCCCCTGCGAGGAGTTTCTCGTTAGAAGCGATCTCCACTCGTGACTGATTCCAAATCCATTGATCGACCAATGTAGTACATCGTCAGACACCTCCCGTTCCCCCCCAGGGTAGTTTTTATAACGCTTTTCTGTACTGTTCTCCGAAAATGAATTTCGTCGCTGCTAGCATCAAAATCAATCAAATATATATAAATCTGTTTTGAGTTCGGCATACATAAATATTTTGAATGGGATTTCATAAATAATTGTGCAATGCTGATAAAGAATTGGATTGCACTTTAAAAAAGCGGAAGCGCAGTATCCGATTGGCTTTGTGAACTCCGCTATTATGGCATATGAATGATCGTCCCGATTCCTCATTCTTAAGCTACATTTTGAATCAGGCGATCGACATTGCTTTTTTGACCAGTATACTAAATGCTCAGTAATGAACTTCATTTGACTTGATAAATATGCAAATGCAAGCCAAACACCATAGCATTTTTTATTTAGCTTAGTCAATATGTTGCACGAACTCCTATTTATATAGTGTATATGAAAACCTGCAAATATACTGACAGCGTACGTTTCTCAAAACTGGTTACAGAAATCCCATTATAAGTCCCAAATGAGTCAAACTACTTTTTTTTTCAAATAATTGCGTAATATTCCTTATCCTCCGTTACCTGTACCGAAGCAAACCTCTCTGATTTGAATGTAGTATTTATTCCTTCCATTTCTTTGGCCCCATTTCCGTATTTAATTTTGCGTCCCTATTTTTCACTCTCTATGACATTTCATTTCCCCGCGGTGTCCTCCCTCACGAGGTGCTCTCATTTTAGTGAAGATAAAAATGCAGTATTTGCATTTAACAAATCTTTTCTGTTACTAAAATGGCGTATAATCAGGTGCAAGGCTGCGGCCTCACGTCATGTGGATCTTTAATAATCCTAAAAGATCTGAATAAGTTCAAAGTTTAACCTCTCGAAGTACTGTTTGAATTATTCCAAAGGCTACCCTCTAAAAGTATGAAGAGATTAAAAGTAAAACTGATAATAAAGAAATAAAAAAGGTCATTGGTGTGTATCTATGACAATATTTTAAAACGTTACACTATCGATATTACAAAACATGAATAACTACTACTCTAGGAAATAATAATTTCTTTGTGAAGAGTAACTCGGACCATAAATGACACCAGTAGTTCAAAGGGCTATCCTTAATGAATCATTGCACACAAAAATTAAACTGAAATCATGATCAATGCTTGCTGTCTCAAGTAATAAGAGGAAAGAAGGAAACTAAAAAAAAAATAGAAAGTTTAAATTCTGTTCTGAAACGATGACAATACGTAAAACGCACGGCTCGGATGGCGGTTTCCAAGAAAAGGCTTTATTGGACCTTTTCTTTTTGGGAAGACAACGAAACACAGTTACCTCCAACAAACAATGGTGCGCGGTGGCGTCTGCAAAGTTCTGGGAAAAGCCAATGTCACTTTCCTGTATTTAATGGAAAATGCGACCTCATAAGTTCTGGGGCAAGCCAGCCTCTTCTTTCGCAAATAATAGTAACAAAGAAGGATGACAGAGAGACGAAGCCGTTTCTCAAATCACATAAAAAAGATAAATGTTGAAGATTATTTTTTCGCCTCAATTTCAACATTCAACGAGTCTCTTCTGACTTCAATATCATGGTTGCTTGGCTCCTTTCCTCTCTATTACGAGTCTTTGGAATTCTATTCTTACTTCTGTTTTGCCAGATTCTTTTAAATGTCTGTCATACAGAAGGATGGTGTACCGTATCCTTTTTTAACGTTTTTCTTTTTTCCAAAGACTGGGGACAGAGAAATTCGTTAACTTGCCCATCATGGCGGCTTTTGCATTAATACACACCATAGTTCTTCTCTTGCGGAAAACTCAGCACCGACGACAAACTGGAGGGAAAAATCGGAAAGCACAGCCCAATTTTAAGATTTTAAACAGTTGACAATGCTGGAAGGGCGTTATCTGGGCAAAAGTAAACAGCAATTTTAGTATCTTCCAATTTCTAATGTCTTTCTTTATGACGAAGTACTCTCTCTCTCTCTCTCTCTCTCTCTCTCTCTCTCTCTCTCTCTCTCTCTCTCTCTCTCTCTCTCTCGATAACCAGATACGTTGATCAACGTGAAGAATGAATATCTTGTATGACCACAAGAAGTGAATGTGTTTTCAATAGATAATTTCCATGAGAAGTATTGTAGGTTGAAACCTCAATAATGATAATGCAAACACGAATGACATGTGAAGCAAAGACAAAGTAAGCTCCGAGATGTAAGAATTTTGTTTTTCTGGCTGCACTATATTTCACGGCACCAAAGCCAGAGAGCTCTCTGATCAGCCTACCAGACGTGGACCCACACTCCAGACAGGAGCTGCATTCATTCTCATAAAAGGTTGTCAGAGCGCATCCCATTAATCTTTTCCTTAAAAGCAGATAAAAGTGGACTATACTTCTTGTGGGGAGAATGCTTAGGTCGTCCTCATGGTGTGCCTCAAGACCTCTCGACAGCTCCCCGAGGTTGGAAACATCTCCCTGTATATGCTCCATATGGAGTTCGAGGCTACATGCGGAGACCACGCGAAGGTCATTCAATAGATTTCGTAGACATTATCCCTGTGAATGAACACTTGTCTCATTCAGTGGAGATCCGTCAGATCCCGTTGCCCTTTAAAGAATCGCATGACCTTCTGACTGTATCCCTGGGATGGATGAAAATCACTCATCTTCTTCCTTCGACTATAAATGTATTATGACGACGTCTGCGAGCAGTGAAGTTACGTTCGTATGTAGCCTGGACACATTTTATAGATTTCCTTTGACATTATGCTGGACGATCCTGGAAGACTGTCGAAAGAGTATTTTCAAAGAGAGAGAGAGAGAGAGAGAGAGAGAGAGAGAGAGAGAGAGAGAGAGATCATTATATTCTGGTAAAGGTGATCACAGAGCATTAGCAAGGAAGAAGTTAGACTCCTTCAGAGATCGTCCCCCCCTCCCTCTCTCTCTCTCTCTCTCTCTCTCTCTCTCTCTCTCTCTCTCTCTCTCTCTCT
>NC_061094.1:29705374-29722874 GCF_015104395.2 Macrobrachium nipponense | reverse complement strand
CTCTATAGTGTACATTGTAGCATGTGATTATTTCGGAATACATTCTACTGCAAACTCTATAGTGTACATTGTAGCATGTGATTATTTCGGAATACATTCTACTGCAAACTCTATAGTATATTGTGTATTTCAAAATATGGAGGAAGGCTTGCATGGTGATCATGACAATTTATAATCACTACGTCCCATTTTTCATTCATATGCATGAATATAATGTCAGCGTTGCCTATGGGTCTATGGAAAATACAATGACAAACAATAGTAATGCTTAATCATTATTTTCATTGTTTAGAGCAAAAAATAAATACGAAAATCGTAACGTGTCCAACGAAAAACCTAAGTTAGAAAAAAAAGGTCTACACAGACCTACTGTTCATAACCACGACCGCGAAATAATCGCCTTTGATTGTAATCGATAGATAGCCAGTTCCGTTCTGAATAAAAACGAAAAGGAAAAAATGGGGAAAGGGAAAACTTATGGAATGTCATAAAAATCACCAAAACTTGAAGCAGAGAGAGAGAGAGAGAGAGAGAGAGAGAGAGAGAGAGAGAGAGAGAGAGAGAGAGAATCATTCACAGACCAGATTATTGCAAATCTCGGATATACTGATTTATCATCTATTTCGTTGCTCAGATACAATCCGATGGGTAGTATTGTACCAAGGCTAAGAAATAAATATTATCTGACGCTCCTTTAAATAATTTAATATATAAGAATAATGCTACTTGATGTTCTCCCAATTAACCACACGTACAGGATTGAATACACCAATACCTATCTAGATTTCTTTATATCAGTTGATACGTATACTACCTTAAGAGGCATCTTCATTTTGACTGATGATGAACTAATTTGACATACCCACAAAAGAAGGTACCTTTATCTAAATGTTAATCTAAATAAATACTTTAAGCCCAATGAGTATTTGACAATAATTGCTACCTTCATTCTAATAAATAACTTATACGATTTAGTACAGTTAATCAGGATACGTAATTGTACCTTAATAAGTATCTTTCTTTGAAAAGAAAGATATTTACTGAACTATCTGACATGTACGAATTTTTTTACTGGATAGTCAGCTTTATCATAAATGATATATTGCACATTTATCTTAACATTTATTCACCGTACGTACCCTAACCTCACTATGCATTATCGAGACGGGTGATGTCACTCGTTCATCACATGGGGTCTGCTGCTAGGTCTAATTCAAGAGTATGAAGTCTGAACAGCAACAATAACAAGAACAAGGTAAATACTTTCAAGGTGAGAGCCTTACTTTTGACCACCTTCCAAAGTGGACTGTTATCTTAGGAAATACGGAAGTTGTCAGTTACTTTCAGTTATAATTTGAACTGGGTTAGTCTGCCTATTCATGAGTAAACTGCAGCTTTCCAACCGCATTTCCAAGCAGTAAAAAATTAAGGGACTCGCCTAATTGGACACGATCTTTATGGAAGATATATCGTCTTATGCTGGGATGCACTTTGGCCGGTGTAGCCTGTGTGACCATAAATGGTTCCTTTGTCCTAATCAATGGCTGTGTGGGAAAAAGCTTATAAAGGCACGTCCTCCAACCCTCCAACGAAACCCCACCATCATATCTTATATGTATATATATATTATATATATATATATATATATATATATATATATATATATATATATATCTATATCTATATATACATACATACATATATATATATATATATATATATATATATATATATATATATATATATATATATATATAAACATATATATACATATATATATAATTTGTGAGCTAGAGGTAGCATTGTTAAGAATAACAAGCATAAGGGAAATGATACTCAACGTAATCACTGAATAATTCTCTCTTTTATATATTATATTTTTTTATGTACTTAAAAACCTGGGATGAATTCGCTGGCATGTTGAGAAAAAAATCTTCATTTCATCTAGAGTAATAGGTGTTTTGCTAAAGTCGTTCTATTACTGCTAATGAAGTATTTGTGCCTTCCATTTCCAATTTGAGAATATTGAATCAAAAGTTACTCGTTCATCAGTGTGACTCTAGGTCTCCCATCTCTACATCCTCAATCTACGTCGCACTGTGGCCTCTGTTTTTGGTTTTGAGTAAAAGGAAACTATTGAGATTGCTGAGGCTTGAGGGCTACAAATTATTACGGTCACCCTCCAATCATCTAACTTACCAAATTGCTACCGTCAAACCTCAGTAGTTTTTATTTCATTCAAGGTTAAAGTTAGCCATGATCATGCGCCTGTCACCGCTATAGGTGCCAACAACACTGGTCCCCACCGGGCTGTGGCTGAAAGTTTCACGGGCCGCGGCCGATAGTTTAATACAGCATTTTACGCTGTACAAACAACTGAATTGCGCCGAAGAAACTTGGGTGCATTTTCTACTTGTTCTTTCTCAAGGTTACCTTTCCCGATAAAACTCGGTCTATTGAAAGCGGCTCTTCTCTTCAAAAATGCCCAAATGTCCACCGTGGTACCACACAATACCTCGCGTAACCAGACAAGATCAGAAATCTCAATGAGATTTTTCCCCCAAACTTCGAATTTAGTTCCCCCAGGCACATACATCTCTCCTTTAATCATTTGACAGACCCCACTACTTTTTCTACTTTAGTTACTTTCTGACTCACCTTCTTCCTCTTCACATCCTATCATCACTTGATCATTGACTTCCAAACACCTCATGATTCATCCATCGGCATTCTTTCATCATCCATAATGGTATTTAGCTCCCCATTTTCATGGCTTCCATTCACCCTCATTATCTTCATCTTCCTGATAATCACCTTCTCTTTTTACAACCGCCTTCGAAGTGTTTTACCCTTCTGTTCACCAACCAAGTAATAAAATCCAAAATAAGAAAGAAACAAATAAAGAGAGAAATCAAGAATATCAGGTAAAAGAGAAAAGCAAACCACCAATGAGATATGCAGAGGTGTCAGCAAAAAATTTCAAAGCATCAGCTCCGAAATTCTACTCAAGAGATAATAACTGTATTTATTATGCAAGAGGATATTGCAGAAACGGAGAAAATTGCAGATTCAGACACAAAATGAATAATTATGATGAAGGAAGATCAAATATTATGGAAAAGTTGGATTTTTTAATGTCAGAATTTCTGGAAATGAAAAAAAGAACAACATACCAGAACAGGAAAGAGACATGGGAAAATCCTTATTACTACCAGTATTAAATGAAGGAGAAAACACGCAAACCATCATAGTGATGAATGCGCAGGGTTTAGTTACGAGTAACTCAAAAAGAAAAATAGAGTACTTAGAAGAACTAACCCAAAATGAAAAGAAAATAGATATAATGAATATAAGTGAAACCTGGTATTCCCAAGAGACTGGGAATGATGATCAAATAAAAGGGTTCCAAACTTATAGATCAGATAGAAAAAATAGGAATCAAGGGGGAACCGCAATATACGGGAAAGACAAAAAACAAGGAAAAATAGATGAGAAATATAGTAACTCAGAATGTGAACTAATAGCGGTAGAATTTGAATCTGAAAAATTGATGAACATAGTAATATATAGACCTCCTATACTAAAGAGTTTGACTTAATAATTGAAAAATTGGATGATATATGTAGAAATCACAAGGACTGGACTATTCTCCTATCTGGTGACTTCAACTTTCCTTTCGTAGAATGGAAAGAACGAATAGGAGATTGTGGTTGTACTTATACATATAAAAAAGAGAGTAATAGTAGTGCAGAAGATAAGAGGCAATTTGAAAAGCTATTAGATATGCTACTAGAATACAACATTCAACAAATAAATCACCTGCCAACAAGAAAGGAAAATACTTTAGACCTAGTATTTGTGAACGAGATGAATTATGTTAAAGAAATAATAGTTTATAATGCGAATATTTCAGACCATAATGTCATAGAATTAACAGTTCATTCCAAAGCAAGTGAAAATAGAGATAAGCAAGAAATGAAAAAGTGGGAAGGATATGGAAAATACAACTTCTACAGTAAAAATATAAAATGGTAAGAAATTAATGAAGAATTAAACAAAGATTGGGATAACATTTTCGTAAGTGATGACATAAGGGTAAATACGGAGATATTATATAAAATATTGGAGAAAATAGTGGAAAAATATATACCGAAGAAGAAAAGTAAACATCATTCATGCATACCAAGAGACAGAAGGATCTTGTTCCAGAAAATCAGAAAGTGGAAAAAAGGTCTTGCAAAAGAAAAAAATGCATGGAAAGTTATAGAACTAAAAAGTAAGATAGAAAATGCAGAACAAAAGATTTATACAATCAAAAGAAAATGAAAAACGGGACTTGGAAGAAAAAACCCTATTAAATATCAAGCAAAACCCCAAGCTATTATACTCATATGCGAAGAAGATGAATAAAAGAAGAATAGAAATAGGCCCTCTGAGAATTGAAGGGAGATTAACGAATGAAAAAAAGGAAATTTGCAACATACTGGCAGAACGATATAAGAGAGAATTCACCCCTAGAATAGATAATGAAGATAATGATATAGAAGTAAGGGATGAAAATAGTGAATATTTAGCTGACATAGATATTAATGAAGCTGATATTGTGCAGGCTATTAATGAAATTAAAAATGGAGCTGCTGCAGGGCCTGATGGAATTCCTGCTATTTTGTTAAAGAAAGTAGTTCATTCTATCGCAAAGCCACTTGCAATATTATTAAGACAAAGTGTAGATACAGGCAAGATTTATGATGAGCACAAATTAGCATATATTACCCCTACTTTCAAAAGTGGATCAAGACTAGAGGCAAGTAATTATAGGCCTGTGAGTCTAACATCACATATTATGAAAGTGTATGAAAGGGTAATGAAGAAAAATATTATGAAACATTTAATAAAAAATAATTTGTTTAATAAAGGACAAACATGGTTTCGTACCCGGAAAAAGTACACAAACCCAACTGTTAGTCCACCGTGAGAACATATTCAAAAATATGAAAAGCGGAAATGAAACAGATGTGGTTTATTTAGACTTTGCAAAAGCTTTTGATAAAGTAGACCATAATATATTAGCGAAGAAAATTAGAAAACACAATATCGTGGATAAAGTAGGAAGATGGTTAAAAGAATTTTTACACAACAGAAAACAGATAGTTATTGCAAACGACGAGAAATCGGATGAAGTCAAGGTAATATCCGGTGTGCCGCAAGGTACGGTGTTAGCTGCAATACTGTTTGTTATTATGATTGAAGACATAGACAATAATGTGAAGGATTCGGTAGTGAGTAGTTTCGCAGATGACACAAGAATAAGTAGAGAAATTACTTGTGATGAAGATAGGAACGCTCTACAAAGAGACCTTAACAAAGTATATGATTGGGCAGAGGTAAATAGGATGGTATTTAACTCTGATAAATTTGAATCAATAAATTATGGAGACAGAGAAAGAAAGCTATATGCATATAAGGGACCTAATAATGAGACCATCACAAATAAGGAAGCAGTTAAAGACCTTGGTGTGATGATGAATAGGAACATGTTATGCAATGATCAAATAGCAACTCTGTTGGCAAAATGTAAAGCAAAAATGGGAATGTTGTTACGGCACTTCAAAACAAGAAAAGCTGAACACATGATTATGCTTTATAAAACATATGTTCGTAGTCCACTTGAATATTGCAATATGATATGGTACCCACACTATCAAAAGGATATTGCACAAATAGAGAGTGTACAAAGGTCCTTTACAGCTAGAATAGAAGAAGTTAAGGACCTAGACTACTGGGAAAGACTACAATTCTTAAAATTATATAGTCTAGAAAGGAGAAGAGAACGCTACATGATAATTCAGGCATGGAAACAGATAGAAGGAATAGCAGAAAATATCATGGAACTAAAAATATCAGAAAGAGCAAGCAGAGGTAGATTAATAGTGCCCAAAACTATACCAGGAAAAATAAGGAAAGCACACAGGACATTAATCCACTACGCACCAGCATCGATAATGCAGCGTCTATTCAATGCGTTGCCAGCTCATCTGAGGAATATATCAGGAGTGAGCGTAGATGTGTTTAAGAATAAGCTCGACAAATATCTAAACTGCATCCCAGACCATCCAAGATTGGAAGATGCAAAATATACCGGAAGATGTACTAGCAACTCTCTGGTAGACATTAGAGGTGCCTCACACTGAGGGACCTGGGGCAACCCGAACAAGATGTAAGGTCTGTAAGGTCTGTAAGATCACCAACTAACAGTGTGTCTTCTGCAAACATCAGCCATTCCATACTCTATTCAAGGCCAGATTTCTTTCCCCACAATTTTGCACCAATATCACCTTTCCTGTACAAGACCTTCCTCATTACTCCATCCATAAATTACAAAAGACGAAGATACAACGCTCTCTTCTTGGATCCAATTCACTCCAAACCGGTCTCTTAACACATCTGTATAGTCTAACACATCCTAGAATTGCACTGTCAGTAAATGATCTCGTGCCTTCACATTGTATGTCATTCAGTTCTACCGTTAGTTTCGGGCCTACATACTCTTTCTAAATAACAGTCTTATCGCAGCAAATCTACTCGTACATAATTTTCTTTATCTAAATCCATACTGTTCCCTGATCCTTCCTTATCAACCATCTGTTAGGTCATACATGCACTCAACCATATCCGTGTTACGGACTAACTAAAATTCCATTCAACTTTAACCCTAGCGCTATAACGATATATACAACATAACAATCATTCCTCTCATACATTCACTTTGGACCTTCCTTTCATTCAGGCACAACTTACTCACTCTGATAAGCAACAAAATCAGTTACTTAATTGCGTAGTGTGGAACCGGACTAGTTTTCTCACCAACCCTCTGTAGCTTTATAGTCTCTCTCTCAAACACATCTGTTTTACAAGCGTTCTGCAATTTATATCAACTCAATCTTCCATTCTTTCATCATTTAGATCATCTTCCATCTACCTGTACGTACTCCGCCGATAGGGGATTCATTACCTATGCTTTTAACAAAATCTCTGCGTGTAACTTCATTTATTCAGTGATCGATTTAATCCTTAAAATTCCTCTCCAAAATGACTTACCTTCCTTACAGTTTGTAGTTAACACTAAAGTGCTTGTTCAGATTTCACGTCCATTCTTTTACCTTGGCTTTTTCTACATCACTGCCTCATTTGTTCCCTAGTACGTGTATTTTCCCGTCTGTCATGTGACCACAACAATAACACAATACCAATGTCTTTTTCCTTCACTAAATCACTTGCAACCACTTCCTGCAAGTTTATATTCACAAATACGCCATTCTGTCAATGTGACCCAAATCCTTCAATTTCGAATGTCCTCATGAAATCCGTCCACTTGCCCTTCTTCAGTACAAGAACACTTTCCAGGTATCTTCTCTCACTTGTTCAATATCAAATTCATCTCTGCTACTATATTTATAGCAGAATTCTGAACCATTCCTCTCCAACTGAAACTTGCCTTCTACTTTAACTTTCCCTTCAGATAATGATCAGTTAAACTTGAAGCCACTTCTCTTTTCAACACAATATCCATCAACGTGCTCTTCGACGTACTTTGCTCTAACAATCTAATGAACTTTCTCCTCACCATCTTCTCTTCCCTAAGTATACTTACAAACATTCGTGTTGGGGAACCTCGTTTTCTCAGTAATCAAGTTCCTTTCAAAACGTATTATCAAAAGGCTCTCTCTCTCTCTCTCTCTCTCTCTCTCTCTCTCTCTCTCTCTCTCTCTCTCTCTCTCTCAATAACTGTAGACACTCAAAATGAGCCTGTGAAAGCTACGATGTTTAGCTCAGTGGCCTGATTAAACTTTTCTTATAAATTGAAACCTGCCCAATTCGCTATATGCTTCTGTCACCCACCTCTGAATTCACATCAACATTACAGCAACGCCAGAACCTGTTACACTCACCCATTCTTTTCGTTACTCATTTTCCTATTACACCAGACTTTAGCCACACTCATGATGAATCATCAAATATGTAGTTTTTCACCCTTACTGACAATCTCCTTGCGATAAGAAACCCTATCGCTTGGACTGCCTGCATCTGCATCCCTCAGCTAACCCGAACACATTTGTCAAGTGTGCTTCCCAGTTCTAGACCCCTTTGCTTTTTACTTTTGTCTCTTTAAATGCCTCAGCCTCCAGCTTTCTCTCTCAAAACAAAAAGACTAAGTTTTCATGAATTTGATTTCATCTCTGCCACATATATGCAGGCGATAATATATACATACATTCATACATATATGCGTATGTCTATGTGTGTGTATATATATATATATATATATATATATATATATAATTATAATATATATATGTAATATATGTACATACACGCGCATGTATATATAATATAATATATGTACATAATTCACAGATACAGTATAAAGTTATGCATATGAGTGCTTATATATTTTAGTAAAGCGGTCCATCACAGGATACTGTACCTGATAAGAGATAAAAGAGCGCTGTCGCGATTAACTTTTTTCTTTAGAGATCTGCGTGAATGCAGATTAATATCTATTCAACTGGAGTACATTTACACGCCAGATACTGAATAGTAAAATATGCTATATGATTCCTATTCCAGTAAATATTACGGATACGTGATCCACTCTATTTCTCGGGAATTATAAAAAATATTGTCATGAAAACACCAAACAAGTAAAACATGCGCCACAGTTTCTTCGATGCAATCTAAGTTTCTGCACAGTGTAAAATGCTGTAAGAAACTCTCAGCCACGGCCCATGGAATTTCAGCCACTGCCCGGTGGTGGGCTGTGTTGCCCGTTCATAGCAAACTTAAACATTAAATGAAATAAAAATTACTGAGGCTAGAGGGCTTCAATTTGGTATGTTCGATGATGGGAGGGTGGATGATCAGCATACCAATTTGCAGCCCTCTAGCCTCAGTAGGTTTTGAGATTTGAGGGCAGACGGACAAACAAAAAGGCATCTCAATAGTTTTCTTGTATAGAAAACCAACAATCTAAATAACGGTATAGAACATATACCAGTATATGACAAAATATTTAGGACTAAAAAATTTTGCAGATAAAAGTATATTCATAAGTTTAAGCGCCTTCGCTGTATGCCAGGCGTTATTTTGCTTCCTATTACTTGGATGTTAATTATTGACTCAAACTGGATACCAATTTTATGTAAGCATATTTGACCAGCCACTCATCACTGATTGATTCTATTTTCAAAATACGTCAATTCCACCCAGCGGAAGCTGAGTCATCAAGTCAGTCGCTTTGACCTGTGTCAAAAATGTGCCCATTTTATGAATAATAAATAGTGCAGCGTTTCTGGTAATTATGGCATCAGTATATAAAAAATCGAGAAATATTCATGTCCACATTCTTTATATCCACGAACAAAGGTATTGCTCAACAACAACGAAAATATAAGGTTGATACATCAGGAATTAATGAAGCCATAAGGGAATACCTATCCCTTATCCACGGTCAGCGATATTCTACTCAATATGGCCTTCGCAAATGCGAAAGTTTTCATTCCGCCCAGTCTGTGCTTGGCTTATAACCTCCTTTTTCGTCGGATATATGACGCCTGGGTCACTTAAGGAGAAATATCTTCTCCATTAGAAACACAAGCGTCCAATGGGACGTGACGGAACGGTACTCCGGTTAATATACTGAAGTGTGAGGCAGTTCGCGCGCCACCTTTTAGCGGGAGTGGGTAAGAAGAGAACTGCTTCTGCCTTCGTATTCCAACAGGTTATAAATAGGATTTGCTTAATCTCAAGTTAGCAAAAGTGATACAGTTTGTTTGTATGGCGTTTTGACGTTGCAGGGAACCAGTGGTTATTCAGCAACGGGCCAACGGCTTTACGTGACTTCCGAACCACGTCGAGAGTGAACTTCAATCACCAGAAATACACATCTTTCACAACTTAATGGAATGCCCGAGAATCGAAATCACGGCCACAGAGGTGGCACGCCAACACCATACCGACCACGCCACTGAGGCGCTTCAAATGCGATACATCCAGGCAAAGTTCAGGAGAGTAATTTCGCAAGCTAGAGGGACAGGGCTTGACGACCGGAAGTGGTTAGCGAAACAGGCATGCTCCGAAAGGGCCGTTGTCTGTCTGTCCTAATAAATAAAATATAAACCTGAAGGTTAAGTGGCTGCGGTGGGTTGACGCTAAACACGGGGCTACGAAGCTCTTTACGAAATACTTGCATTAAACCGGAAGGGTAGCACCTGGGCAGCTACCCTTACTTAGGGAACAAGCCACATGGGCTAAATACACACGCACACACCCAGACACAAAAATACACATGCTTACATAGGCAGTACACACATTCATATAGACATATAGCATATACATACATACATACATACATACATACATACATACATACACACACATATATATATATATATATATATATATATATATATGTATACATACATGTATGTATATTCATAAACATTATACATAATTAAGAGTAGGCTATATGAACAAATATGTTACTGCAAAATCCCCCGGCGTTAACAACCAACAGAGAAATCAGTTCAGCATACTATTTCGTGTTGTATGATCTATTAACAATAATTGGCTTCCAATACCTAATCTCTCTCTCCCTCTCCCTCTCTCTCTCTCTCTCTCTCACATGAAGCTTCTCACGTACAAAACGAAGCGTCAGCATTTTCTTGACTAAATGATGTTCTCTCTCTACAATCTAGAGAACTGGCATTAATCCATAGACGCTTCCTCAAAACAGCAAGCTTCCTCCCTTTTAAGACTTTCAGTTTGTAAATATTTTTCTTCAACCTACCTTTCGCATATCTCCCATTTATCTGCGCTCTCACGAGCTTTTTCGCAAAACACTTGACATATATCTTTTTCCCGTCATGCGCTGAAGCTTCATGTTCGATATTATTTTCTCTAGATAAACAAAATCAACCGTTAATGAGGTAAAAATATTTTCGTTTCCTGTCGAAATAAAGCTTTGAAAATGACAAATATTTGGTTATTTTAATTTGTACACTTTGTCCTTGTGCACTTTTCATTTCGAGTGCAAAACTGACGCATTCTGCTAATGAGTCAGAGCACCGCAATATTTCCAATTCTCTTGATGAATGTATTCGTTGTCCAATTAACAAAAAGCCAATATCGACAAGAAGGACCGGTTTCCAACGAAGAAATTGCAGACAAAATGCAAGGAAACACCTCGTAAACTTTTCGGGAGAAGCAACACATCATTCTGCTCCACCCACCTGCGCGCCAAAGAAGACAATTTCATTAATGAAATGACGACATACTTCACCTGCTCGATACAAACGCACTTCATCTTCTCAAAGGCACATCCATCCTTCGGCCGTTCCACGACTTGGCGATTATAACGTGTAATTTGTTAAGCTTATATTTATAAATAAATCAGCGCTCACGTAAATCATTTTCAAGCAACAAGGGAACACGGCGTGAAGTCGCATAATCGCTCTGTTGTTGTTTCAGCTGATACAGTAACATGTCAAAAGCAATAAACAGCTCCTGTCGGTTAACCAATATCTGTCCCTTTTTCTTCTCCTTTATTCAACTATTATTATTATTATTATTATTATTATTATTATTATTATTATTATTATTATTATTATTCAACAGCAGCACATATCCGTAAGGAACTCGTCAGCATAGACATTAATTCAGCAAGGCTACCCATAAGTAGAAAAGGCACAAACATAGCAGAGAGTAACAAACGAATATATGAATATATAATTCAAAACATCAATATACCAACAAATGATAAATATCTACATATCTACATGTAAAAAAGTTACCACAAATAAAATAAGCCAAAACTGCACATCACTTCAAGAGTAGCATTACAGCCTTTCTTAAACTTATTAAACCAACATGCACTTCATAGCCTGGTGGTCTGTCACAATTCTGCAGTATTATAAAATGGAATATACTTCGAAATCTCTGATACTGGCAGCATGGCAGATCAAGGATCTTAAACCTCTGCGGAAGGAGTGGCACTTACTAACTTCAAAGGCGCAAGCTCAAAGAACAAACGGCTGTCACATATAATGCAGAACAGGAAAGAATATAGAATTTAGGCCAAAGGCCAAGCGCTAGGACCTGAGGTCATTCAGCGCTGAAACGGAAATGACAGTGAAAAAGTGTGAAAGGTGTAACAGGAGGAAAAACGTCTCAGTTGCACTAAGAAACAATTGTTAGGAGACGGTGGAGGAAAATAAGATGGAAGAAAAAGAATAAGAACGGAGGTACCGGAAAAGGAATGAAAGGGGCCGGAGGTACGCTGCTAAGAACGTTGAGTAATGCCTACGGTGCACCGCGTGAGGTACACAGACGGCACTAACCCCCCCAATTGAGATATATAAGGCCCTGCCCGACTCTTTACTTTTCGACCGAATCCAATCTTACCTTCTTACCTCTGGATTCTGTTCCGGTTTCATTTCTTTCCCTCTGTCGAAGCTTCGGAATTCCCACGCTATTTCCGTTCACCGACTCCCAAAAGCCTTCCTCCGCTCGCTGAAAGCTCTACTGCTTCTTTTATCACCTTGCTATCAGCACTTGGCTAAGTAAATATAGGTATTCCCAGTAAAACGGATCATTGCATTAAGAAAACTTCCTTGAAAACGAAGTCATAAGGATGATGAGTTTGTTTCCTTATGCGGAAATAAAATGAACTTTCGAAAACAAAAGAATACCACAAAGCTACTACTGCCTGGAAGACCCTTATCCTGGGCGTACAACTTGCGAGCAAAGAAAAGATGTCTTTCCCTACAACGCCTGGATTGGCTGACGTTTTACACTAGATAAGAAAAGGAAACATAAAAGGCTTACGATAAATAATGCTCATTCTTTTCTAAAACGATTCATTCTCTGATTCGCAATTTATTTTACTCTCTTTACCAGGAAAATCCTGTAGTTGCCTTAGGAAAGAAAATATCTATTTAAAAGTGCGGTTATGCCAGTCCTACGTCGTGGTTTCTTATATGAAGAAAAAGCTTCATTAAAATGGAGAACTTCTAGTCTAAGTTTCTCTGCCAAATTGACCCTAAGTCCATTTGCCTACAGTCAACAGTACAACTGTCTATCAAATGAAATGAGGTCTTTGTCCTCGCCCAGGGCTGCAGAATAGAGATAAGAGCTCCTTAGGGGAGGCAAATGGAGAGAATGTATTTCATTTCCCAAAAAGACAAATGTTCACAGATTTATTCGATGACAATTGTTCCATTCTCAGCTGCTCAAAGGTTGTCCACACTCCTTCACGCGTGTGAGATGAAGAGTTGAAAGAACGAAGAGGAATGTGAATGTTATTAAAATTATGAACATTACGTGAAAAGATGGTAAAAAATTGCATGTAGCTTGGCAGCGAAGAAAGGTCACATTTATGTATTTCATTCTTTTAATAGCAGAAACGTTGATACTCGGGTAGCGTTAAAACGCAATGCTGAAGTAAAACTATTGATTCAAATTCACATCGGGATTTCAATGTGCTACCTCAGTGGAAACGGTTTTATGCTGTTTCATGCTCCATTATGAGATGGGGCATGAATATGGGAAAATATACGTCCTCTTTCTCTCACTCTCTTCCTTAAAGGGGAAACTATATTTCGCTATAAGGAGGAAAGAAAACTATATCAATAACCAAAAGAAAGACTGTACTCTCTCTCTCTTTTCCAAATCTCGTGTATTTACTAAATAGGAATTGGAAGACTCCGGAGAGCGAATGAAGTTCCTTCCCAACCGTCTGTGTTTTACTCGCAGACAATCTTTACAACCATCAATGCGGGAACACAGCGGAGGAAGGAGGGGAGGGGGAATCGGGTAATGGAGTGGTGGTTGCGTGGTGGCAAGGCCTGATGTACTGTATATTTGTGCTTGGAGGGAGGGGAGAGGGAGGTGAAGGGGAAGGGAAGGGGAAGGGGAAGGGGAGGGGGTGCTGTGCGATGGCGAAGATGGAGGTTCGCCCAAATGGTTATTGGACGGAGGAAGGTAGCAACAGTTACCGTAGACGAACCGGGAAGGTCGGGCCCTCCTGTTCACGTAGTCTCTCTCTCTCTCTCTCTCTCTCTCTCTCTCTCTCTCTCTCTCTCTCCTCTCCCCTTCCTAGTTCCTACTTTTCTCTTCACCTTTCTTAAATTAAGTCGGGATATTCAAGTTGTTTCACCATTTCGCAAGTATTAATTTTCTGTACAACTATAGGAAGTGTCACTAAGGGGTGCGTCAGCAGATATTGGTTTTGCTGGTTTTTTTTCCCATCAATATCTATCATTCATCTGTCTTCAATTGCTTGCTTTGAATTGAATCTCAAATTTCCTTTTGATAAATGTTCCACCACATGTTCCATTTGGAACATCAAAGCTTCTTCTTCTTCTCGGTACATTGAGAACGTTTGTCGTGCATCATTCTTGATCTATATTTTTAAGTTTTGTGCAAGAAGCAATTTACGTTCAGCTAAACTTTCTAAAGAATTTTTCGAAAATTTTATATACTTCACCAAGATGGATAAGATTTCCCACAAATTCCTCTCGGTAATAAGTAACCGATTTTCTATCAACTAAGTAATAAAAAACACTTGAATAGTAAAAGAGCAAGTTTGATGATTGATTTATGGGTTTTAAGCATAATGCCAAGCACTAGGGCAACTAAGGCCATTCAGCGCGGAAACAGAAATTGACAGTGAAAAGGTTTGAAAGGTGTAACAGGAGGAAAGCCTCGCAGTTGCACTTTGAATCAATTGTTAGGAAAAAGAGGAAAGTAAGATGGAAGAACGATGACATGAAAGGAGGTACAATAAAAGGAATGAAAGTAATTGCAGCTAGGGGCCGAAAGGACGCTGCAAAGAACCTTAAGTAATGTCTACATTGCACCGCATAAGGTGAACTGACGGCACTACACCCCTTTGGGGAACAGCAAGTTTGACTATTCCACTCTTCAGTTTCAGCTTCTATTTCTCACTGTTGTCCCACTCTCACTCAGTGTGGGCAACTGATTCTATAATATTTATCAGTATCATGCAGGCTTGGAAATGCAAAAGACTAACATTTTGTCTTTTAAAAGCTCACCGCAAAATGCGGAGAGTTTCCCAGTTCAACCTTCACATTTCCCAGAGACTGACGAACAGGTAAAAAATATTTCAAAATTTTATTTAGTTTTTCTTTGCTTATCCTACATTAGATGACCTCATTAATCCAAGTCACCACTATTTCTCTTGTCTCGTTCTTTCAAAACTTTCCGATGATTTCTGTAGGTGTCAATCTAACAAAGAAACTGGATGAAGTCATTGTATTGGATTGCTTTCATCAAATGAGTTCGTAGTCTCTAACCGCGTTTACTAAAAGCTTATGTAAGACCTTGGTTCATTACTACGCAGTGTTTGAGGCTAATGTGTTCCATTGCGATCTGACTCGATTAATGCTTTGTTAGAGATTTCAAAACATCACGGTTCAATTTTGCAGGCTGTGTGGCCATGAACTGACATTAGTAGCTCAGAAGCAACTGCTACTTGATACCACGATGACTACCCCATTCCCTTCCATAATTGCAACGTGGAGCAGAAATATGCCCGTCATTCTTACTCTCATTATTTTCCTTCTCTTGGTACCTGGGAAGTAGGAGGGAATTTTCCCTCAGGCTGCAGTAGGCACTTTCGTCATGGCATAATTCATATCAGTGGGCGTACTTTGTCAGAAGTTTCCACAATGGGAAAATACTGCTCGTTCGGAAAAGTTTCTGTGAGCCGCCGATTTCGTATTTGATGGGAGTGTGTGACCAGGGTCGGTGAATAGAGGAATCAGCCGTGTCACTCAGAACTCACAAAAAGTAAATGAAAACGTGAAATGACCCACGACACTGCATCTTCTAGTACATCACTCTGTATCAACGAGCTTTCGTCTGATAAAATAGCACAATTTCCATCTTAAATTTCTTTAAGATAAAATACACAGCCATGGACTGACCTCCAAATATACTGCATATTATAACAAAATTATGAAAGGAAAAATATATAAAAAATGAAAATGAAGACGCTATGATCCACAGTCGTTAGGGCACGTCATACTGACCCCCATATTTAGAATTTGTTTCGTGTCTTGGAATTGAAAGACAGACGCAACAGAACAGAACCAGTTGTCAGACTGCGCAAGAGGAAGGGCACTAGTCATTCCGGGGTGAGTGATGGGGGCCACTAGTCAATAAGGAAAGGAGGAAGAAGTGGAATTAATTACTATAGAAAGGAAACAGTGAAGCGTACTCTATTGAGATATAGTTGTGTGAGAGGCTTCACTCAAGGATTTTTTTCCTGAGGAGGAGGAGATATGGGCGTCTTGCCTGAATGCCTACTCAGTGAATGAAGGAGTTTGATCTATTTATAATATCTTCCGAGCAGCAAAATCAAAGTTTCACTTTGCATGAAGGTCACGTGCGTAGTAGTACTCACTCCTCGCGACTTCCTCGTGAGAAGGGAAGAGTGACTCTACGGTCTGAACCCGCAACATTTCACTTCCTTTTAAAGTTGGCCGATGACAATGAATTATTTCGCGTAATTTACATTGTACCCGATGACATACCGGTATCTTAAAGCTGTTTGCTCGACGCTGCTGTATATCAAGGCGTCGCGCTCGTTTTAAATTCCGTCCAGCTAATTTCAAACCGCGAGACTTACTGGAGTGCCCACACATGACATAAAACAGGACTTGGCAAACTTCTTCAAGTTACGGAGCCTTTAGGTATGAAGGAAAATATTCCGGGAATCTTGGCCAACGTAATTTACGTTTGCACTTATCAGAACTTGACCGTAAAATGAAGGAAAGAGAGAGAGAGAGAGAGAGAGAGAGAGAGAGAGAGAGAGAGAGAGAGAGAGAGTCGTCAGTATTTTTTTTAATAATAAAAGTAACATTTACTAAACTAAACTGTTTAAAACTGCTCATCCTTCTTTCCTATTAAAATTAAAGGAACTATAATTAAGGAGACATTAAACCTGTTTTTTTAACTAATGTGAATACCTAGTAAATTAAAGTAGGAGCATGAAAAACGAAATAAAATTTGCGAGAGATAACGAGCAAAAGTCACAACAGCAAAACTACAATCTTAACTATTTATCGTTTGTATACACAAACGCAAACATATACATATACATACGTACAACACTACAATTGCAGGAGGTAAACATATCATGATCATTGAATTGTCACAGTTGTTGACATTTTTGTCGCTGAAGCTCTATAACATCAAATCCCACGCGAGGTTTCGATGCTAACGATGTTACGTGTCATTTAATGGTCACATTTCATAACTTTACCTAATTGAAATGATCATGAATGCGCTTCCGCACGGGATAAGATAAGAGTTAATGATGAGGGACAAGATTTAAAATGAGCAATGTAGGACTTAACAAGATATGATTTATTACCGACGAGGCATTAATTACATACAAATTAACCTGCTGGATGAGTCA
>NC_061094.1:29697874-29700374 GCF_015104395.2 Macrobrachium nipponense | reverse complement strand
TCATAGAGGATGGCTCCAAAGAACGAAAGACTATCATCGCTACACGTGCTTTTCCCGTTAATACCAAAGGAACACTTGGGCTGAGAGGTTCCTGAAAATCATGAGCATCATTTATCCAATGTACGAGTGTGTTACCATCAACGACTGAACAGTTCTCCCCAACCCCATCAAACCCAACCCATTCTCGCCTTTTCGTTATTCAAAGGCCCTTCTGTTTCAAAACCTCCTTCACCTCATCTAGCTGTTTCGGTCTCCTCTCTCCTCCCAAAACTTCCGACTTTTCCGCTCCTTTCACCACCCTAGACACCTTCATAACTTTCCTTTGGCTAACATTCGCATTCAGCTCTCTCTTTATACAAACTCTCAACTCCTTGACGAGTCGCATATCAACACTGTATCACTTGTATCACTCTGCCCTCCGTTTTGCAACTCCTTTTATTATCAGGTAACTCTGGATCGGCATCTGCCCTTATTCCAACTTTGATCATTACTCCACTTAAAAGATGATTGTTAATCCATGGCGATAGTGCACCCGTTTCTCAGACAAACTTTAACAGCAAACAAGTCACTCTCATAAGCACATGTTATAAAAAATATTTCGTGTCAAAACTGTTGTTGAACAATGTATCCATGACTGACATTGAATGGTGCATATCAAGAAACTTGTTAAACATAACATAGTAATGACAGAGGTAAGAATGGGTTTGACTGACTAGGGAGCTTCAAAATTCAAATATTTTGATTACAGAAAGAACACAGAAACCAGGAGGGAAACTTCTTATGAGGAACAATTCTGTCAGATCCATCTGCTTGAAATTCAGCAGTTGTTATGACATCTAACTTCGCCTAACTTTATCATCTTTATTTTTCCACGATGAGATTCAAGTTTAGGGCTGCAGCGCGGGGCTGGATAGGAATTTTTCTTGTGGAATTCTTTTTAAAAATGGGAGATACTGTAATTTGAAAATATCAAACCCCAGAGCAGTGTAGCCACGGCAAACCAGCAAATATTTCCTTCCGTTTGTTTGTTTGTATGGTGTTTTTACGGTGCATGGAACCAGTGGTTATTCAGCAACGGGACCAACGGCTTTACGTGACTTCCGAACCACGTCGAGAGTGAACGTCTGTCACCAGAAATACACATCTCTGACCCCTCAGTGGAATGACCGAGAATCGAACTCGAGGCCACCGAGGTGGCAGGTCAAGACCATACCGATCACGCCATTTTCTTTTGTGGCAAAGCAAGGAGAAACAGACATGAAGTATGCCCAGTGACCAAATACAGTTGACGGGATGTGGTACATGCAAGACTAAAGCAATTAAGTGCATCTCAAGTACTAAACAATTACTTCGCCAAGAAACATCAGCTCCCAGGAGAAACGACTTACCAGCCGCTATCAAAAGCAGCAACGTATACTTGGGTAATTTACCACATTAGAGCAGAGAGAGAGAGAGAGAGAGAGAGAGAGAGAGAGAGAGAGAGAGAGAGAGAGAGAGAGAGAGAGGCAGCAGTTATAAAACATCCTGGGCATAGCGAAGGAAAGGACCCGGAAGTCATGATATATTACCGGTAACCGCACATAGCAACAAATGGTGGGACATTCTGAAGTACCATAGCAGTTGCTCACGTATGACTCCTAGATAGAGAGAGAGAGAGAGAGAGAGAGAGAGAGAGAGAGTTTGTGTTCAGATCTATACAGGTGGATTTCATTCAAAGCAAAGCAGGAAAAATAATAATACAAATAAACAAGAGAAAAAACGTCTGCATCTACTAACGGCGGTACTCTCAAAATGTAAAACGGTTGAATTGAAACACTAATCCCCGCCTTACTTTCCCCTCCTCCCCCTTTTGTTCTTTTGTTACCCAGCGGCGGGGGCTTTTGTATCAAGATTAAGAATGTTAAAAGGACAGAAATCTACGGCATTTACAGCCACAGTTTCAACACATTCACGCACTACTGTTGAGACTGAGAGGCAGGCAGGTTCAGACAGAAATTAAGCTGCAGTGTGTTATGACCTATTATGAGCCAGCAGTGCTCAAACTCTCCCGGTACCGAACGCCAGAATCTTTTTCCTGATCTTTATTCGCCCTAGCATAGTCTGGTTTCTTAAGCGCTCCCCCTTTTAGCCATGATATAGTTATTTCAAATAATGTTGGATAATTTTCATGCTCCGAAGATACTTCTCGAGCAACTAGGATTATGAAAGCGACTTTACAAGAGTATTTACTGTTTTCATGAATTATTATTATTATTATTATTATTACTAAAGAACTGGTACCAAGGAGTGTGCAGCTGTGTACAGCTGGATGGACAGCAAAGTGAATGGTTCCCAGTTGGAAGTGGGCTAAGACAGGGATGTGTTATGTCACCCACCTTGTTTAATGTATATATTGACCATATAATGAGAAGAGTGATGGAGAATGAAACAGAGGGGCTGATATTGGTGGAGAAGTTTTTATGGATTTGGGACTTTGCTGATGATGTTGCGTTGGTTGCTG
>NC_061094.1:29657874-29692874 GCF_015104395.2 Macrobrachium nipponense | reverse complement strand
CCCAGGAAAGTTTGACCTACTGTTCCAGTTCACTTCATAACAGCTTAAATAACATCATTAAAAGTTTTACCTACTGTTTCAGTTAATTTCATAACTGCTTAAATAACCCCATTAAAAGTTTAACCTACTGTTCCAGTTCACTTCATAACAGCTTACATAACTTCATTCAAAGTTTGACCTACTGTTTCAGTTCACTTCATAACAGCTTAAATAACCTCATTAAAAGTTTGACCTACTGTTTCAGTTCATTTCATAACAGTTTAATTAACTTCATTAAAAGTTTGACCTGCTGTTTCAGTTCGCTTCATAACAGCTTAAATAACCTCTTTTAAAAGTTTGACCTACTGTTTCAGTTCGCTTCATAACAGCTTAAATAACCTCTTTTAAAAGTTTGACCTACTGTTTCAGTTCACTTCATAACAGTTTAAATAACCTCTTTAAAAGTTTGACTTACTGTTTCACTTTTCTTTATAACTGTTTAAATAACCTCATTAAAAGGCTGACCTACTGTTTCAGTTCACTTCATTATGTGCTGAAGATCAGAATTTTTTTTAAGTAAGTGACAAAAAATGCAGAAGTGATATCTTAAGGCCAACTGACAGGAACATGTCAATGTCAAATTGCACTAAATTTCAAAATACATTGTAGATATGGGCTTGAACATTGATATTCTTCAGTGTTCCTGACCATCAATGGGGTCAATGGATTTTAAACTTTATTGAATTGTTTTTCTTACTATAGATCAATGTGTTGTATGTCTGATGGAAAATGTTCACTGTTATCAACATTTCTCTTTACTCTGTCTCCACTACCTCCGCACGAGTGATCTTGGAAAGAAAGGAAATCCTTTAATTACTGAGAGACATATATCAAGAAGTTTTTTCTCTCTTTCTTTTTTCCCCCTGAAGGTTTTTTTTTTTTTTAATCCCAAGGCGATCAAAAAAACGTGTATGATTTAGCCATTCTTAGTTTCTTAAAGCAACTCGGCTGACCAGGTATCATTTATTTATTTACCTATCCACATTCCTGTTTACATATCCCTCCGGGCTTGATTTGGATATATCTACATAGGGGAAACAAGACTAACGGCGTTGCTTGGATCTTCTGAAAACACGATATCGTTTGATGGCCAAATCTCCTCTTGTATATCAATGATCTCGACCAGAATAACAAAGACTTCTGCCCTCGTTTGCCGAATCCATTTCCTTTACATTTCTAAAGGCTTTTCTACAGCATCGTTTTGCATCTCGGCCCCAGCGATCTCCGTCATAAGTATTTGTCATTCAGATAATAATGTACTACATAAAACAGTAGAGAGAGAGAGAGAGAGAGAGAGAGAGAGAGAGAGAGAGAGAGAGATTTGACACAGTTGACGAGGGAAGGCAGAAGGTAAGACACACAGTGTGCCGTGCTGGTCTGTGCGTGCGTGCGTATGAGTGTGCGTATGTCCGTGCGTGGTGTTCGTTCTCGATCGATAATCTATTATTCGTTGACTGGAGTCTCGTTCAACAGTCATGCCTCTGGTAACTGTATGCCATATTTGCCAATAACAAGCGGAATGGAAGAATGAACGCACCGCATCTTGACATTCCTCAACACATGCTCGTGATCCGAGGTCCACAGGGGAGAGAAAAAAGGTGACCAGGTTGATGAGACGGTGGCCAGTGATTATTATGTTGCACAGAAGGAAACAGGCAATTCGTCCGTTTATGACATGGAGACGGAAGTCAGGACCTTATGTACTATATCGGACGCACACGAAGGGATTAGAATTCCAGAGAGAGAAACGGGAAACTAAACCAAAACGTTGAGAATCAAAACAATAATTTTATACAAAATTTGAACGTACATGAAATCATGACAAGAATCGGGATCAGAAAACAAATGTGAAAATATAGTGGCTCAAATCGAGATTAAGTCGAGGATTCCACTTAACAGACGGAAATGAAAAATTAGGTGAAATAAATGATGTGACGCAGAGGCAGCAATATTTATAAGAATAATCTCAGGGGAAAAAATGGGCCTAATTAATGAATTTGTCGGACAAGGCAACAATGAACGAATGATTCCAGGAGGAAAAACTAATGTAATAATTTCAAAACACAAACATAAAAACTTATTTTAGATTAGTTAAGCTATCAAAGACGGAAATACTCGACAAATCAGTGAATGAGAAACGAGACAGTGACAGCATACATTCTAATCAAAAGATCGTAATATATAATTAATTCCGAGAGGATTTATTTGCTGTCGTATCCCGGCGTTTGGGAACAGCGTCATTAGTCGAATTCGGGTCAGACAAGTGGCGAATTTAAATCTGCCTCAGAGCTTCCGGCCACCGGGCTCTTTTTGTCCGGCGCTTCTCTGAGGTCGTGTCCTTCGTTCGTTCATGCTCAATGCTCGCCCACTCTGCTGACGAAGCACAAACATTCGACACTTCATCAGTTCTTATAGGAGGTACACTCATTCTAGATATCGTGGTTCAACAAATATATATGTACATAAATAATACTAATATATAGATATATATATATACACACACATATATAGTATATATGTGTGTGTGTGGGTGTGTATATACACACGCTCTATTTTATATATATATAATATATATATATATATATATATATATATATATATATATATATATATATATATGTGTGTGTGTGTGTGTGTGTGTGTGTGTGTGTATTTGTGTGCAGTACAAAGAACACTGAGCCTTGAGATCGTGCACATTAAGAGATGGACACTGGACTGAATACAAAGTTTTTAACCAGAGGTACCACACGCACTGACGGATTGTAATTGAACTACACCAATAACACTTAAGAAAGAAAGAAAAAAACTAACACGTAAAGCAAAACGTCGTCCTTAGATGCAACAGATACACGAAAATAGGTCGCACGTTATTGCACTCATAAAAATCTGATAAGGATGCAAAGCCTCTCCCAAGAGCGAAGGCTAAAAATAGCACGATGCACAAGTTCACCGAGACTTTCAAGATGAGTGAAGAGTTGTAACATACAGTCAAAAGGAAATAAAGCGACTGGAATATGAAAACATGTAAAAAATCAGATCGATATAACTAACATTGGCAGAACTGTGACATAAAATGTGGGTGAAAGTCAATAAACTGATTCCGACTATACATGGATTTTATACATCAAAGAAATGACGGCGAAAATAAGAAGAGAGAAAAGAAACCTCAAGAACGAAGCACTACTGGGACAGAAAAATAATGAAAGGAGGATCGAACATGAAATAGATGCTTGTTTGTAGGTTTAATACAATAAAGAAAAAAAAAAAGAAACTTGTGAAAACATTTGAAAAAACAACACACTTTAGTTTTAAACTAAATGGAACTACGATAGACGTCTATCACCAACGAAATCACTAATTCGCTTCAAAAGGATTGAATATGAGGAATCAAAAAGGCAACTCCTTCCCACGTCAAAAAAAAAAGAAAAAAAAAAAAGAAAAGGTGACCAATTTCCTACGGCAAAATTGAAGCACCGAAAAATTGGATGA
Source organism: Macrobrachium nipponense (assembly GCF_015104395.2). NCBI lineage: Eukaryota > Metazoa > Arthropoda > Malacostraca > Decapoda > Palaemonidae > Macrobrachium > Macrobrachium nipponense. The sequence continues at coordinate 29,689,346 of NC_061094.1, read as the reverse complement.
AGTCTTATTATACCTAAAAATGAAAAACTAGAGCTAAAAGAGTATTATGACTCAGGTTGTGAGAAAATGGAAGTGTGTAAAACTATATTTTTCAAAAAAAGGAGACATGATTAACCTCTCGAATCTTCTCGACTCATTTTTAAAGCTTTCATTTTACTTGCAAATTACTGAGAGAGTGGTTGGTGGGCCAACAACTCGCTGAACACCTCGAAGGAGCAATTGGCCTTGCAATATCATGAAAAATCAACCAGCTTCTACAATAGAAATCTCATTAGTGGAGCTCTCAAGAAGCCTCCTCATCGGCAGCAGTTAAGATTCCTAAGAAACTCCGCCAAGAAAGCCACAAGGACTGTCCTAGTCCTCAGATCGATATATTTACTATCGATTTTTTCGGGGATTACGACAGATCAGTCAGTAAGTGAAAGTTCTTAGCAGATGATACACGACTTGACTTAGTTATGGGACATGACAGCCATAAAAGTTTGACGCTCAGAGAAAGCCTAACACGAAGTGAAGTTTTATTAAACTGTACAGCTTATTATTACGGAAAAAACACAAAGTGCTTGATATTAAGATAGTTAAGTAAATACAGACGTGGAAATGGTAAATACAGTGAAGAACGTAACGGTACTAATTGATGAATATGTATATAAATAAGAAAAAAAATGTCAAAGTGGTAGGCACAAAACAAAAATAACTGGTGGACCTCCAACAGAAAGCGGAGACCAAGACTAGGTAGAACTGCCACCACGAAAGAACGGCTACAAGATCCAAAACATGACAAGTGTTCCGACAAATGGATAAAACACGGATGGAAAGAATCACAACAGAAGGCGAGAGAGAAGCCGAGAGATTTATCGGGAAGTAGGGATAAATGAAAGCAAAATGGCAGAAAAAAAAGAAAGAAAAAAAAATTCCTCAGCCTACAACATGGACCAAATTGATAAGCATATATAAGATTTATTTTTTTTAAATTAGGTATGCTTAGCTTTGCTTTTTGTCATTTAATAAAAATCCCTACAATGGGTTTTGGGGTGAAAGGGTATGCTATGCAAAAACCTTCAGGGAACTGTGCCCTGTCCCGTTGTGAGCAATAAGTCCAACTGGCACAGTTTGTAGTATCTGGATTAGGGACTTCAAGCTCAGGGTAGTACAAGCACAGGCTGCCATGTAGATAAAGGCTGGATTCACAATTAAAAATTGTTTCCTTGCTCAGATATCACTGGCAGCGGGGTCGTGGATTAGTTGAGACACCGAGTGCTTTGTCTCGTAATCTTCAACCCTGGATGCTTAGGGATGCCTTGATTAAAGTCCAATAGATAACGGCTGGGGCCACTGACCTTATTCAGCTAGGAACAGCCAACTTCCAGTAACTGGCTATTCTGTAGTAATTTAGCCGATAAATCCTCCAGGGACTCTGTCACATTAGTGGACCGACAGAATTTAGAAATGACGCCAAGTCCTGACCAAATGACGGTGCTAAGAATCGCTCAGATTTAGAGTACTAAGGAATGTTAGAACGATGTATTAAATTTGAAACCACAACAGAGGAAAATCAATTCAATAGACCTGGATTGGTCATCAGGCACTGCTTCTTCATTCCATTTTCTACAAAACAGTTTAGTTATTTAGAGAGGCTTTTCATTTTCAACTAAAATAGTATCAACAGTGATTCCATCATAACCCTTCGCCTAGATTTCTTTATTACTGATCCAACTTCTGGAACGGTAAATTCATTCATCAGTCTATTCAAATCTTCAGCCTCTGGTACATCAATCAAATTATCATTCTCATGTTTCTTATTTATCACCTCGCGTGGAAAAGGTGAAGGACGATTGATTGGCGAAAGTAGTATAATGCGGAAGTGTTAGGAGGGAAGAGCTGGATAGACGGCGGGAAATAGGCCTTAATATCCAGGAACCTCAAGAAACTGTGCTGCAAGATAAAGGTGAATGGAACAGTCTTAGGAAGTCTGCTGATGAATGAGCCTTCTGTGTAGGTATGTGAAGCTGTTAATGCTGTGGAATTTTCTTGCACAGGGGTTCCTCCAGCAGTTAAATAATGAGTAAGGCAATGGGTGTTATCACTGTGCTATTTCATCTCTGGGGCCTCCCCTATTAGGGTAAATACGGTGGCAGAGCGATACAGCGCTCGGTTCATATTTGTTTGGTATGTCCTCCACGCGCTGCTTACTGCTCACCAATCCACCGAAGCTGTAAGTGGGAGTCTGAGTGCTGTGTTAGAAAATGGCATGGGGCTCGCAACCTCATCCGTAAAGACTTACTGAGAATATCTGAAAGCTGTATCCTTTCCCTCGACTCCCCTTACAAAGAGAAAAAGAAATTATATATATATATATATATATATATATATATATATATATATATATATATATGTGTGTGTGTGTGTGTGTGTGTGTGTGTGTGTGTGGTGTGTGTGTGTATAAAGTACAAAAAGGCCCATTAAAACACACTGGATTTAAAGCTATGGACTATATTTCGGTGGGCTTACTTCCACACTTATCAAGCTGTGGAAGTAAGTCCACCGAAATATAGTACTTAGCTTTAAATCCAGAGTGTTTTAATGGGCCTTTTATACTTGAGACGTATCCTGTTTTAACAGAAAAATTTATTTACACACAAACACACACAATATATATAATATATCCATATTATATATATATATATATATATATATATATATATATATATACACACATATATATATATATATATATATATATATATATATATATATATATATTTAACGAGAGAGAGAGAGAGAGAGAGAGAGAGACGAGAAAGAGAGAGAAGGAGAGAGAGAGAGAGAAGAGAGAGAGATTGTATGCGCCCTTTTTACTGAAGAGTCCAATCATGCGTAGCGGATATTGAATAAAACACTAAAGCCATGGCGAGAAACTCTGGCTGGCCTTTTCCCCTCCTATTACTTGATACCGTTGCGCTTATTCTTTGGGTCACTTACCATGAAATTCAATCATAATTTCACCGTCTCTTGCCTTTCAAGGGAAAATAAGATTTACAATGAATACAAGATACTAACACGTTCTTTTCGGTTAATAATAGGCGCAGCAATTCGCTCTATGAGTTATTTTTTCGGTCTTATTTACCAATTTTGTATACGATTGCACATTACGTTTTGCATTTCCATAAAGATGCAGTTTAATAAAAATGGATAGTTGTTAACGGATATTTCCACCTCGCAGTGGGTGGAGATGATAATAGTGTATCAAAAGACATTTCCACATACTAAAAGATACATCTGAGAAACATTGTATTGAAGACATTCAGTTCCTTTTAAAAGATGCAGGTGATGAAATGCATTAGAGGCATTTTGCCTTGCAGCAGGTGTATGCAACAGGTGCCTCGACACTTCTCACTTGGAGAAGAAGGGAGCAGCAGCTGAACAATGGTGTTTCAGAGAGATTTCGACCTTTCTGAAACTACCGACAACAACAGAGCAACAAAGACTAGCTTATCTTGCCCAAGAGAAACCTAACGATTGACACACCAAGGGCATTTCAGTCAGACAATAAATGGTGCACCAAAGGCAGTTCGACCTTGCCGGTAAATGAAAGATTTTTTTACCGTTGCAGGCGATGCACTTCTAACCTCAAGGCTGAGACGATAGATTAGGCATAAAAGGGATTGTGTATTGATGTGAAATTGGCAGCACATAAGTGGCGCCGAGACATTTCAAACTTGTAAACAAAAGGGGCAGAAGACTGACGGAACACCCAGGATCTTTGACCTAAGGGGAAGGTGTAGCTAATAAATAGCGTATGATATCTGGGGTATCAATTGGACCTTGGAAGGTGTGACTCATATAGCCAAACATATTTTCCCTTTGTATAAAATACTGCTGATAAATCTAGCATGAAAGACTTTGGCGGTTGCAGCGGGGGCGTCTGATATATTCTTAATTTTACTTGAGACTCGGTTCATTACACGTTCCATCGAATTTTCAGTCTTGTGGAAGGTCCAGCTGAAAATGGTCCATCAAGGACAATTAAACTTAGTACCAGAGGCTACATCAAAGATATCTGTATCTTGTAAGAGGTTTATACAATAATGGAGCATGAATGACATTCTGATCTTGTACATGGTACAGATGATAAATGATGAATCATTTACATTTCGACCTTGCAAGAGGCGCGCCTGACAAATGCCAAATGAATATTTTGACATACAAGTCGAAGCATTTCAAACTTTATAGGCGCAAGTAATAAACAATTCATTAACGAGATTTCGACCCAGGAAGAAGTACATCTGCTATAGATCGCATCAAAGACGTGAAGACTTTGTAATGGGTAAAGCTGATAAACAGCATGTCAAACAAATTTCTAATTGTATCAGGGAGCTTTTGATAAACGATGCATCAAAGACATTTTGCCCAGGAGGCTGCGGCTAATAAAACGGTACATCAAGGTCAATTTAACCCGTTTCTTTTCGTTCTCAGTAACCTTTATCATTCTGAACCCTCCACGAACGCATCATTTGAACTGTACAATTTCTGTTACTGGTTCAGCGCAATGGGTGAATCGACCTTTTCAAAGGCACATTATCCTGACGTGAGTTATGAAATGCCCTGCATTTTATAAGTCTCATTGTTATGTCGCCAACTTACTGCTCCTTTATTCCGTAATGCTGCATCCTTTTGTTCACTGCTGTGATAAACGAAATGCGTTGCTGTGGATTATGGCAATGCCTTCCAAGGTTCCTTTACTGAAGTACTGTTAATGTTTGTCGTCAATAACAAAGATACGAGTTCTGGCCCTTGAAATTTCCGTCAAGGAGGAAAAGGACTACGAATATCGGAAAAACAGTTGAATGGCAGCTCCACAACAGGCAAGGCTCAGGGACATGATTGTCAAAAATCGTGATTGATTGATTGCTTTATAGATTTTAGGCACAATGCCAAGCACTGGGGCAACTAAGGCCATTCAGCGCTGAAACGGAAATTGACAGTGGAAGGTTTGAACGGTGTTACAGGAGGAAAATCTCGCAGTTGCACTATGAATCGATTGTTAGGAGAGGGTGGACAGTACGATGGAAGACAAGAGAATATGAACGGAGGTACAGTAAAAGGAATGAAAGTAGTTGCAGCTAGGGGCCGAAGGGACGCTGCAAAGAACCTTAAGTAATGCCTACATTGCAGCGCTTGAGGTGCACTGACAGCACTACTCCCCTACGGGGTCAAAAATCGAGAGAGAGAGAGAGAGAGAGAGAGAGAGAGAGAGAGAGAGAGCAGAGTTTAACTTATTTGTTCGTTACAGGTGTCACATTAGAAATAGAGAGGGAGAAAGAGAAAATTATTCTGCGACTTATTGTAAAGCATAATATAAACCACAAGCATGCTCAATCATTTCGCTGCTTGACGACCATATGGTTTGGTTTAGAGCTCCAATCATTAACATAAAAAGCAATCAGAATTTTCCGAGCCTTTATAGAGAACCCCGGCACAGACCGAACACTCTAGTTTTCATGGTAATTCAGCGAGACAGGCAAACCTATTACACAAAAGGGAAAGAAGGCGGGTTTCAACGCCGAAGAAAGCTATAAAACCATCACCTAAAGATGGAAGAATTTAATAGATAAAACGAACACAATCATTCCAGGACACTGTGTAAGGGGGGGGAGAGGGAAAGTTGTGAACTTAACATTGACTGATTTTCTGAGTACATATGAAAAAAGGTGACCTGCTGGGAGCATGCTGCGAGACAGCCTAAATGACTGTCTTCAGCTCTTGCCTTGCCCGAAAGAGCCTCACCCAAAGAAAAGACAGAAACCATCTGGATAGAGGTAAAAGCGGCGTCAGTCACAGTCGCATTGCCTTCGATTCAATCCTTTCGAGAAGAGAAGCAAAAAGGAAAAAGCAGCCAAAGTGAGAGTAATATTTCAAATAGAGTCATATTGGAGTGAGGAAAAGAATCTTGGCAGAAACAAAACGCCTCTTCAGTAGGAATTAGTTTTTGATAGTTTAGCTACGTTGAAGAACTAGTTACGCTCTGGTGGTTTAGTCGCTCATACTCTTCCCATTACCGCCCATTTTCTGTAACGCCCACATCACCTCAGGTTTGAAAACCTGTTCACAAAACGTCTGATTGCCGGCAATGAAAGTGATCACCTGTTCCTTATTTCTTCACAATAAGCTTTCTACAGGCAACTGCGTACGTGAGACTTTTTTTTTCCAGTGCTGTACAGATATCAAGAGACTGTCATGACTTCAGTGCTGCTTTTGATTGCTAGTCGCAAGGCCAAAGTTTTCAAACTTTGGCCAGACAGGACCTGAAGGTCAATTCTTATTATCATTATTATTGAATTTTTAACTCACGGACAGCAAAAAGTGGTTGGCGATCGGCGCTATATTGACTGCAGAAATATAATCTTCGTGTTTCCAAGGTTGGTGCTCTAGGCCCAGTTATCACCACGACAGGACAGGATATAAGTAGCGAAATGCCACGAATGCTGAAGGAGTCATTTTAGTAGTGCAAGATGCAAGGAGATAGTGCATGGGTGGTAATGATGGAATGTATGAACTGCAAAGAATAGACATGTAATAGGTACAAAATCAATTTGATTTTTTACATTAGTCTTAATCACTTGCAACCTGAAAACAGCTCACAAAAAATGCTGACCAAAGAAATCCCTTCTTTCATTCTCAATATTTCAATTCTTCATTTAACAGGAACACTGCGCCACCAACGGGAAAATAATAGACCACAACAATGCTTTTGCACTTCTGTTATCACACTAACGCTGGAATGGAGCGTAATATATTACACTGTATTGTTTTTATTTACACGGAAATCCTACCTCATGGCACGGTTTCATCAGAAAAATGATTCCCAGTGTACATGCAAGCAACCAGGTATAAAAAGGCTTCCCTCTTTTTGGTGACTGTTTTGCCTTACTTCAGGTTAGGTCCGTCCTTTTTACCGCAATTTTGTTCCTTGTTCTTCAGGCTTGTCACAGAGAACAATTCTCAGTTGACAATTCGTCGGCCTTTAGGAATAAGTTGCAGAGGAACCACAGCGAACGACTCCTCAAGTGACAATACGAAGAAATCTTACTTCTTTAAATGTGTCCGAAGGAGGGAAAAAGTAGCACTGAGCGAGTTCAGATCCGTGGACGTTAAAAGGGATTTAACTCAGTTTTAAAGAGATCACACTCTTTAAGCTTAATGACTTTGGGTAGATTAAAGCGGGCAACAAAAGGATCGCTCCACCGGGGAAAGGAATCGAAAAGGAAATGCTTTCATGAATAGGAATCATACGGGGAGATTTTTTGTTGTTGGAAGGAAACGAGAGAGAGAGAGAGAGAGAGAGAGAGAGAGAGAGAGAGAGAGAGAGAGAGAGAGAGAGTTATGTTAAATGTTCTCTTTAGGTTTTGCAGTCCGTTCACAGTATAGGTTACTGCGCGATTATTATGCATCATTTCCTGTTTCATTTTGTATCACTTTCATGCATAAACATATAAATACATTTAAGAAAAGAACAGAACTGCATGCATTTACATCACGAACGGACACAGGCAAAGAAACACGAACACACTCACCAACCCACGTTCACCGAACGACTATTACACCTTGTGCAGAAAATTTCCCGATCCTCGGCTTCATATATACCTATATGATAGGCCTATATATTCCTTACACTCCTTCACTCTAGTCGAGGGGTTTTCAACATTTTTGATACAGCGACCCCTTCTGAGCCCCTTTACCATTTCTGAGCTAATAATACGTAGGATTACCATACCTTCATCAACCATACAGTACAAAAGGAATCTATATTCACTTTGACGAGTCCCAACCCTATCTATACGTTTTTATTCATTCCTCCTTCCAAATCTGTTATACAGTTTTTTTCCTCTGACGGGTCCAGAGTCTATCTGCAAACACACGTTCCCACTGAACACTGGAACACTGTTGGGTGACTCACGATCTCGCGACCCCCAGAGAAAAGACTGGCGACCCATTTGGGGGTCGCGACCCCTAGGTTGAAAACCTCTGCGTCTAGTCAAACAAGCACAAACGTGCATTTGCAGATGCCAAAACCTTTCTCCAACACCCTTTCCAACCGCCCAGCCAACACTTTTCCTGTCTCTTTCCCCTCTTTTTTTTCCGAAACTTCCGAATACGCACCATTTCACAAGGCTGACGATTCCCAAACCACCAGAAAACACTGTGACCTATCTAATCACCTAAGCTAACTCTTTACTAGTTGTATGTTCTTCTGCATTACTTGGCCTTTTTTAACCATCTTCTGCACATACATTATACACAAATTAATACCAATTATTTGTCAGCCATATACAAAAACCACACTTCACTTCCATAAAGGAAAGTTAGCGCAATACTCCATTCATATATTTAAATTTTCGCCTCAACAGAACTATTGTCTTCTGAATCTCTCGCATTTGCAGAGAACCTGCTACCTTCCTTCCTTGCTTCTTCAACTCTTTGGTGGCCCCTGTTTTTAACCATATTGCCACCTGCCACTTTTCATCTAAATACCTTTATGAATCAACTACTTTCAATTCTTCATCTTCCATAATGTTATTCATGTCTTCACCTTCCTAGCATCTGTTAAGCTCATTACTTTTATCTCTATCACTATCAAACTCTTTTACAAGACTCTGCAGATTCCCTATACAATCACCAGCTACTAAAGCATCATTAACAAACATCAGTCTCTCCTTACTACGAACATGACCCTTTTTCATATCCAATAACCTGGCACCAACATCATTCCTTTCTTTGATTTTCCTCATTAATCCCTCTATTAAAATCTTACAACGAACAAAGAAAAGACACAATCTTATCTTGATATTTTATTTCTTCAAATCAAATACTCTCATGATGATGTCATTTAAATGGGGTTTCAATCTTATCACAAAACCTTCTAACCGTTCTATCAAAAGTGAGCTCTACACTTTCCAAACTGCATTTATACTAGTTTTACCTTACAAGCTTTCTCCTGGTTCATGAATCCCATATAACCTTTTCCCTTTATTCTCGAAAACTTCACATTGCTATTGTAATTAGAATTTGGTCAAAACAGACCTTTTGCCCCTCTTAAACCTTTACTGCTCTACTCTTGTCAGTTCTTTTTGTTAACTGTCTTCCTTGACTAAAATTCTACGATAGACCTTCCCAGGTGAGCTTATTGACAGAAGGCTTCTATAAATCTTACACACACATTTATCACATTTAGCCATGTGCAACATAAGCATTATAGTAATATTTGCAATTGTAATGAGCAGAACTAACTGACCGTTGTTGCCAAAGGAAGTGCCAGTGGCTTGGGATACTAATGACCAATGGCCCACGGAAGTTGAGTACCTACATAGAGGTTGTTGATCCCTAGGTGGATAAAAACTATCCCCCGGTCAAAAAAAAAAAAAAAAAAGCATATATGGCTTGTTAGATAAGGCCAGTATCCCATTTAACCCTTTCAAGATGCAAAAAAAAAAAAAAAAAAAAAAAATCTGGTATGAATAGTGTGCAACTTACCCCCAAACCACCACAGGTTTGCAGCCCCCTTTTCCCCATAATCATACTGCAAAAGACAGATGAAAATAGAAATTTATATATTAATAAGACCTTGTGCAAGGTGATTCTCAGCAATTCTTCTTGGGATGCATTCACTAGCCATATGCATTTCAGTCTCAGGATGTAAAGTATATTAGTTTTACCAGACCACTGAGCTGATTAACAGCTCTCCTAGGGCTGGCCCGAAGGATTAGATATTTTTACGTGGCTAGGAACCAACTGGTCACCTAGCAACGGGACCTACAGCTTATTGTGGGATCCGAACCACACTGTATTGAGAAATGAATCTCTATCACCAGAAATAAATTCCTCTGGTTCCGCGTTGGCCGAGCCGAGAATCGAACTTCGAACAACCGGGTTGGTAGCCGAGCGCGAAATGCACTCGGCCAACGTGGAACTAGTCTCAGGATATGACCACCACAGATGTGACCACCACAGTCCTCTACATACCAAGAACTCTATACACACTCAGGTCAGTAGAGACACAAAAGGTTTTCAACAACGTTCATCCATCCACTCATCTTTGCCCTCGAGTCAAAATGAGGCTCTCTTACTTGGTAAGTGAGGCTACTACTACGCAACTCCACGAGACATATTTTATAATCAAATTATATATTGGTATACGTGGCCGAATGCAATGTGGAAGCAACACACCATAATATCATATATATATATATATATATATATATATATATATATATATATATATATATATATATATATATATATATATATATATATATATATATATATATAATATAATGAATCTTTGTGACGTGTAGCAGGTCGAGAATAACTTACACACAAAGGGAATTATCATTGTTAGGAACTTTGTGGTTTCTGAGCCAGGCTGTGTTTGAATCCCACTGGTGACGAAGCAAATATGATTTCTCTTGGTTGGAAGTTATTCCTGAGGTACAGTGAACTTAATATTAAAAGATATTGTAGCTTAATATTTGTGAATATCAAAATAATGCCAGTGTACATGACATTAATTCATTACAGAAACACACATACACACACAATATATATGTATATATATATATATATATATATATATATATATATATATATATATATATATATATATATATATATTATCACGTATACGTAAATGTACAGAGGGCTTAATAAAAGACGGCAAAGGTTTCCATGTGTGTCCAGGTGGAAAGAATGGTAAAAGAGATGTACAATATGTAACTCTTGAAAGGGAGAAGAGAAAAAAGCAAAGAAAAACGTAAGAGGAGTGGAACACGTGATGCAACAGGAGTGGCTCAATATCAGTGAAGCATTTGAATTTCTATATAAAAGATCTGTGTTGCAGAAAGCTGTTGACCCTTACGGTAGTTGTGTGAAACGCCTACGCAGCAACTGTTCTCCGTAAGGTCACGTCCTTGATTCAGCAGTTAAACAAACTTGGTTGCACAGTTTTATACACATAAACAAACTACACACACACGGGTATATATATATATATATATATATATATATATATATATATATATTATATATATATATATATATCTATTGGTTGCACAGTTTTATCACATAAACAACTACATACACACGGGTATATATTATTATCTATATATAGTATATATAATATATATATGATATATATATATAATATATATATATATATATATATATATATATATATGTGCGTGTGTGTGTGTGTGTGTGTGTGAGTGTGTGTGTGTGTAAAACATACATATATGTGGGTGTGTGGAAGTGTGCAATAATGTGTAACTGCGTGTCAAACCTACTGCCGAGATAATCTCCTGAAAGGCAAAAAGCAATTTCCATCACCAAATTATTTCCTCTTTCAAAGTGAACTTTCATTAATGGATAAATCTATTTTTTGAATTAAGAGGAAATGTGATTTTCCAAAAGTACGGCGTACGTTATATGTGTGGGTCATGCTCGAGAGTATTATTATTGTCATTTTAAATGAGTTTATTCTGATGTACTTCACATAACAGAACAGAACTCTGTGAGCGCGCTTGAGTCTACTCTTCCTCAACTGTATTTCAGTCTCTTCTCTCCTTCGCTACTTCCGGCTCACCACCCGCCAGGTGCTCGTTTGTATCCCGACTAGAGCTTAGATAAACGCACTAACAGATGGGAGGTCCATTACGAGCTGATATATGCATGTAGGTAACAGGCCTGTCGAGGTTAGCATGTTTCACTCGAACTAACCCGTATCTCCCATGATGTCTTCATGAATATGGCTTTATTTACTAAACGGAAACGGGATGGCGAGTTGCGCTGTTACGAAACGACGAGGAATTAGGTGAAATTTTTAAAGGATAATGGAAGAAGGGCGTAAGGTCCAAAGTTGTGTTGATAAATCTCTCTGATTCTTGTCCTTCCTCTCTCATTCAGGAACCGTGACATCACCTCGGGTACAATCTTATTCATTTTCTCAGTCGATCGGCGTCCGAGAGCTCCTGCCGTCTATATGACTTATTGCCTGTGGCTTATTTATGACACAAAATAATGACGTATGGCCAATGACTAAAGCGTTTATGTATTTATGTAGTCATTGTTAATAGCCCTGTCGTGGTTTCCGAAGTCAATCATGAAAAAGGTTCGCAGATTTAATGAAGGCTTTTTACCCTAAAATGTACGGGAAGCATTGAAACTATTTATCCGTCCACAAGAGGGATCTTTCCTGTACATTTCTTTTGACTTTGCCCAATTCCTTTCCGGCGTCAGTGATTACTCAATGTCAAGGAAACCCGCGAATCTATCAAAAAACAGTAAAAAATTCAAAGCCTCAGGCGAGAATGACGCGAACTTCCTCCATAAGGAAGGGCGTTGCACTGAAGGTTTCGTAATCATGTCTCCAATATCGATAGCTGGGTCTCTTGTTGCATGATTGCAACAATTATGCGCTCCCTGTGATGGTCGCTTACCTTTCTCTCTCTCTCTCTCTCAACATCGTCTCACAGTATAATTAACTATCGGCCGAAAGTGAGAGACTTTCCTGATAGTTTTTCTCTCTCTCAATATCGTCTCAGTGTAATTTACTCTCTCTCTCTCTCTCTCTCTCTCTTCAATTTTCATGCTGAAGATTCTATGATCAAGTATTTCGTTGTGGAAGTCAACGTAGATACTTAATGCCCAGTCGACACTTGTCAGTGCAGTCTTTATTTACCAGTGATTTTGACATTTCGCGCTGTGAGAAAGAGTTGGCTTCTTTTAAATCTTGAAGTCGAAAGGATATCTCTCTTTCTAAATTCATTAATAAGATTTGCAGTTTTCGAACAATTTGAAAAAAAATGGGGGGGGGGGGGGGGGGGGGGAGTTAATATAGTTTCTCGTTCGATCCTGACCGATTGAAAATTCCTGAATGAATCCTAAATTATTCAAAATCTCGGATTTGCGATTACATAAGTCTTCCTCATTGGCTGCAACTATTATGTCCTGAAGTATTCAAGAGGCACATGGTGGCATTGGATTATTTACGCAACATGGTCTGCATAAAGGTGACAGGCGGTTCTATTTCAGTCCTCTTGAACATCGAAGATGAATGATCCAGCAGCCGTTGAGAGAAGAGGGTCTGTCTCGGTACAACTCGATCTCTAAGGCCCAACTGTCCGTCCGGACGGGTCACGGGTGACTTTTATTCATGACTGCTCCCCCCAAAACGCCTCCGCACATTAGGATCGCAAAATCTGCGCGGAGTAAAAACATTGCAATCAGTTTATTCGAGCACTTCAAATATTGTCGCGAGACTTGAAATGGCAGCCTTGAAACCGCTATTGATTTCCAACAACACTTTTGACACTGCGCCGATAAATTTAGACCCACATTTGTTTGGTCTGTCGTGAGAACTTGAAAACGCACGCTCACGAGAGTTTAGCCGAGATGAAGGGTTAGTGGAAGGGGCGGGGGGGAGGGGGAGAAGGTTTGAAAATCATGACTACAAAAGTAGTCAGTATTCACTTTATATATATTATATTATATATATAGGGGGTATATTATATATATATATATCATATATATTATTTATATAATATATATATATATATATATATAATCATATATATATATATATATATGTATAATATAATATATATATCTATATATATATATATATATATATATATATATATAGATATCCTATATATCTATATATATATATATATATATATTATAGATATTTACATACATGTAATACATATATCTATATTAGAGAGAGAGAGAGAGAGAGCGAGAGAGAGAGAGAGAGAGAGATAGAACATGAAGGACCCCGCAACCAAAATCTTCATCCAGTAAGCGATTAAAAAGATTAAGAAGTTATCAACTGAAGTGACGTAGCGGCTGACCTCTGGAACTCTTACTATAAATACCGCTTTTCTGTCATTCTTAATTCATTTACATACTTGCCTGTCGAGGGAGACAGTTGTTCTCCGAAATATACAGCATTAACTTTCTATCTTTTGGCGTTTTTATGGATTCCTTTTATTAGATGGAATTCTGTTTTAGCAAAATATTTCACAGTCTTATATATATTTATTTAGTATAATATAATATAATATAATATAATATAATATAATATAATATAAATATAATATAATATATAATATAATATAATATAATGTCCACATGTCACTAGACAACTTAGGTGAACGTATTTTAAATATGATACTTTGGCCTGATCATTATGGAGACCTCATTTCCCGTGAAAATTGAAACAAAATAATCGTATATCTTCACTCTATTTCATTCAGGTGCAATACGTTTGTGAAAGATAAATGGCGTCACTTACGAATCAAACTTCATAAACACAGATTAGCAGACTGGTGTTTTAAATGAATCCTGGAATACTAGGTTAATTATATGATAACACTTTAAAACGTATAAATAACTGGTATATAGACAATCATATTTTTGACTTTAGATTTATTCCATTTTGTCCTGTACTGATTGATTGGTTTAATTCTTGCAGCTACGAGTGCCGTAGATCTCCACTTCCAGAATCCAGACAGTGGATTCTTCCTTCGTCCAGAGGAGCCACTGGGATTCAACCCAGAAGTCAGCGTTGATGGAGGTGTGCTTGACGTCGAGCGTTTCACAGTCCTAGACCCAACCCGCCCAGCCTTGATCAGAGCCACATATGGGCCCTTTAGCACGAAGCAAACTGTGCCCGCCCGGTATGTCCTACCCGAGTTTCCAGATGACGAAATCTCAAACACTACGGAGAGTGACATGGCCGCGGGCAAGCACTTGCCTCCTGTCCCACATCAACTGGAGGTCTCGGCTCACTTGGTCAACACGGAGGTCACTAGAGCACATCCTTCGCTACGTGTCTTGGTTCACGGAGCCGGTGCCAGAGGGCACCATTCACCTCATGTCTGCGTTACTGTCATTGCCAGGCTGCGCTCTGATGCCCTTTCTGCTTCCTGCACACCCACAGGGGCAGGCGAAACTGGCGGCGATGCCACCTGCTTGGTAACTATGGCGGTCCCTGCCCGTTGGTGGCCCCTGCACACCCGGGCCACTGTCAAGCTGCCGCGAGTGGCCGTGCAAGTCTCTTACTTGGTGGGAACAGCCCCAGGACCCAAGGAATGCGCTTCTAGAGACAATGGGGGACCAAGCCTGGGTGGACCGAGAGTGACAGTCCAGCCAGAGACCCCAGTGGGTGAAGTCGTCTTGACTCTAGATCCTTTCGGCTACGACGAATTATCCTCCGACCCCCTGGTGCATGTTCTCGTGCCCCGAGCTCCGCTGCATCCGGGCACAACGATACACGCGCCTCTTTATCTCCATCCCCCGGGGAACTTGCCGGCCCTCGTGCTTGTGATAAGGTAAGTAAAGTGCCCTCAATACTTATACTCATGCTCCTGTCCAGTCCATCTTTGTTAGTAAATGGTAGCAAGAATTTTATCAGCAGTTTATTCAATATTATTACTGGCAACTTACTTTCCATAGTGTATTTTTTATACAAAAATGGGTAATATTTGCTCAAACATTTAGGAAAAATATATGTGATATTTCCACTCTGTTTTTAATTAAGTCTCTTGAAAATTACAATTGCATGTTTTTTAACACAGAACGAAAAATCTTTTTGTGGAATATTATTAATCGGTGCCAGATGAGACGGGAACATTCACCGACTGATTAAATGTAGCAAGCATTTTATAGATATATATATATATATATAAATATATATATATATATATATGTATATATATATATATTATATATATATATATATATATATATTGTACATATATAATAGATGTATACAAAAATATACACATGCATATGTATGGCATATATATATATATATATATTATATATATATATATATATATATATACACAATATATACACACACACACATATATATATATAGTATAAATATATATATTATAATATATATATATATATATATCTATAGATGTATACAAAAATATACACATTCTGCCAAGATTAACAAACTGTAACCCCGTCCTCCCTTTGTATAAAACAAGTTTTATTTTTCAACCTCTCTTTGATTAAGTGACAACTTGAGAAAGTAGAATAAACTACGTAAGTACTTGCTCCAAGTCTCCAGTATCACTCACCTTTCTACCGTGGATTTAAGGAGATTTACATATATAGTGTACTATATGTATATGCATAATATATATATATATATATAATATATATATATATATATATATATATATATACATATGTGTGTGTGTGTGTGTGTGTGTGTATATGTGTGTGTATGTATATATATGCTCAATTTGTCTCAACAGTTTTCCCTTCCATCAGACCTTGAAGTCAAGTGTAAACATATGTTTTTTCTTAAACTGATTAGTCAATAAAGTTCTGCGGAAGAGGGCCTGGTGGAAGGGGAAACTGTTGGGACAAACTAAGAACTATTTCCTTTTTCCTCTGGTTTCTCCTTCGTTTTCATTGTGGAGTACAACGAGATATGAATACACATACATTATACATATAATATTTATATGATATAGTGATATTATTAGATATAATTATATTATTATATATATATATATATATATACGTGATATATATATATATAATATATAATATATATATATATATATATATATATATATATATATAAAATATATATATATAATATATATATATAAATATATATATATATATTATATATCTGTGTGGTGTGGTGTGTGTGTGTGTGTGTGTGTGTGTGTGTGAGTATTCATAAAATTGAAGCAGATTGCTCTATCTTTCAACTTAGTTACTTGAAATCCCACATATGACATGCGTTAGCAGTTGTTTAAAAAAAAAAAGGAGATAATATCGTTAACAAGAGTATTACTCTCAAAAGCCGACAGTTGAAGCCATGATCAGTGAGAAAATCCCAAACGGCTTTATAACATAATCTCGGTATTCCAATTGTTTCCCTTTTCCATTAACGCTTTTAAAATATTCCTTGAATCATTTTCTACCGAGTAAAATCCACAAAGACTATTGAATCACAATATGAGATCCACTTGTCAGATGATGAAATGCACAAACATACACACAGTGTGTAAAACTGCTTCATATTTGCTTGACTAATGATTTTAAGTACGTATGTACATAATAAACCAACAATTGTAACTGTAACCAGTGTATTGCGAATCTGTAGTTAGTGACTGCGGTGGGTCGCAACCAAGGTGAAGGGCTTGAAACAAACCACCTCTACCCACAAGACCAAAGTCATCCTCTCATTTGGAAATAGAGGAAGGGGAGAGGCAACAGAAGTTTAAGAAGAATGCTTACTGCACTAGGAACAAGTATAGTATGGTATGAATATGAAAGCCAGCAAAATTTCAAGAGGGATGATACAGGAAGAACAATGCGAGCTTAAACAATGATGAGTTTAAGCAAGGGGAAAAAAAAAAGTCGGGCATCATATGTTTTTGAAGCGGTTGTAAGAGACATTAGACAGTAAAAAGGAAGAGCTCTAATGCTATGCTACACAAATGGAGCTTGAAAACCCTGCAATAGAACTGATCACTCCGTAGTGTGAAGGATGTTAAGCTGTTAGTTGATGATATGACAGACATATAAATATATAATACATATATATAAATGTGTGCATATATATATTTATATATAATGTGTGTGTGTGAGAGAGCTTATCAAAAGGCAAAAATCAGACGTACGTTAGTCAGAAAACGTGAAAACTAGTGACCTGACAGGCTAGTTGAAACCACATACTTCGCAAAGAACTCAAGCCTTGCAAAATTATACGAGTCACGATGGTTCTTCATATATCCCCAAATGTTAGGTCAGAAATATCATTTACTATTATTCCTAAGGTATAGTGAATGAAATTTTCACTCACTATACCTTAGGAATAACTGACACACAAGGGGAGTTACGACGGATGAATTCAGGAATCGAACCTGTACCTTCGGTTTAGATACGATGATGAACAGTCGTGTTTAACCGTTCAGCTGCGGCAGATGTCCTCATCAGTTATGATTTCTCTCGGGTGTAAGTTATTCCTAACGTACAGTGAATTCCCTATTGAATTATATTTGTTACGTAATATCTGTGAATATAAAATAAAGTATTATAAAAATTAAAACATAAATAGATCAAATAAAAAATAAGTAAGTAACACAAGAAAAGCCCAGTATGAGACACCTACACAAAAACTACAAACTTGGATTTATGCTTAATGCAAGGGAAGAGAGCTCCAAGCCATACAAAAGGTCAATCATTTGTGCCTCCTCGCACTGGAGTATTTGGAATTTGACTTGACTTACGAAAGTAGACTATAAAACCGAGTACAGAGAAACTTTCATCCATTCAGTGTTCCAGATAGTGAAAAGAGGGAATTGGAGAGGTTGGACAACAAGATAGAGAAATCTAGAAAATGACGATGAAGTACATGGATTAAAAGGTGGAATTGGGAGAAAACTCTATAACTGCATTAAAATGCAATACTTAAAGAGGCAGAACAGCAAGACTGAAGAGAGGAAGAGAGAACGGAAGTAAGGTAAAAAGCAAACAAGTGGGTCTAGCTATGGGCCAGAGACAGTGAAAACATTCCTTAGTAATGCCTACAGGGCAGCATGTGAGGCGCATTCATACTACTACCACCATATGGCGTGTAGTGCCAAAAGATCTGCCAACACGGAGTTGGAGAGTGTGAGACAGATGCTGATAAACCATGAATACCCTACCAACATGTCGGGAGACGATAAGGAAGTAAATGGATGATTTCCAAACACACGAGCAGGACAGTCAAGAAAGAAAGGAAAAAACTTTGTCAAGTTATAAAACTGACTATGGGACAGGTTAAAACCAGTTAACACGTGCCCTTTAAATGATCAGCCTCAATGGAGTAACATCAAAGACACATTCATTACAAGGTACTATCACAATTTGCCCTCAGACACCCCTAGCATGCTTTGGGGGATTCAATGAAATTAGGACCAACTGTTTTGCAACTTACAGAGTTCGGGAGAAGCATGCAAGCCTCTTAGTATAAGCTAGGTTGGGCATATGATGACAACCCTAATGAGGTAACTTAAAGATGCAGAACAGCAAGACTAAAGAGAGGAAGATAGAACAGAAGTAAGGTAAAAAGCAAACAAGTGGGTCTAGCTATGGGCACATGATGACAACCCTAATGAGGTAACTTAAAGCACATAAAACAATGAAACCATCCACCAGCATTCTGTGGATGCACATATCAAGAAACCGGTTCTGCATAACCTTATTAAAGATCAAAACTATTCACCAGGTTGGGCAGTGATTGCACAGCAGCTGCACTGCAGCAGCCTTCACTGAATGTCCAGGTGTCTTCAGAATATGCTCACCTCTCAGGCAGAACAAAATGACCACTGCAGACTATCAGGATTCACGGGTGTTCAGTGCCAACTTGTGAACCTCCATGAAAAATAATCCTGATACGTGAAATATATTTCTTTGCTAATTTTCTAGTTCCTAGCTGGACGAGTGGGTTACGTGCTCGCCTACCGATTCGGTAGTCCTGAGTACGATCCCCCGCTCTGCCAACGTGGAATTAGAGGAATTTGTTTCTGGTGATTGGAAATTCATTTCTTGATACAACGTGGTTCGGATCCCACAATAAGCTGTAGTCTCGTTGCTAGGTAACCAACTGGTTCCTGGCCACGTAAAAATATCTATTCCTACGGGCCAGCCCTAGGAGGCTGTTAATCAGCTCAGTGGTCTGGTTAAACTAAGATATACTTAACTTTGCTAATTCCTTGTACTATTTGGGTTTTTGTTGTAAACTTTGAATTTTAACTGTGTTCAGTTTATATATATATATATATATATATATATATTATATATAAATATATATATATATATATATATATATCATTCGAGCTACAAATGTCCTTTAATATCTAAATTCACTCTACCTCAGAATTGATATATTTTCATATATGTACCGAAGGGGAATTTGTTTTAGTTGATAATAATTTCGTCCCCACATGGGATCGAACCACCGTCCAAGTGGACGGTGGTTCGATCCCATGTGGGAACGAAATTATTATCAACTAAATACATATATGAAAATATATCAATTCCGAGGTAGAGTGAATTTAGATATTAAAGGACATTTGTAGCTTGAATGATATATAATGAATCACGGTTCGATGTGATAATTATTCATATATATATATATATATATATATATATATATATATATATATATATATATATATATATAATATATATAATATAATATATATATATATATATATATATTATTGGACGAAGTTTCATTCTGGATCTATTGCAGCCCTGACTGAATGGTTGAAACAACTGTCAGTAGGAGAGAATACAATAGAACAGCACAACGACGAATTTTGTCTTTTCCTTTGGCCTTGAGGATAAGCGGAGACAAAGGAAATAGGAGAATTGTTATCATAAAATAAAGCTCGTCATATGTGCATTCAAAAGGAATTGCATGAGATAAAACTGTGTCCTGAAAGCATGCAAATATCTATCTATCTTTTCCAAAGTCCTATTCAGGGTACGAAACAGTTTTCAGAAACCAATTTACACAAGAAAGCAATATAAGATCACAAATAACAATAAAACAAGTCAAAAGCTACTTCTGCTACCCAGTATGTCCCAGATTTCTGCCGAGTGTCATTCACACGATTGTACATTTTGATGTCTCATAATCTGAAGGTGGAGACAGGTAGATGGAGCAGATTCTCAACCGATGCATGAACTTACCAGTGTGATAATAGCAGTGTACAATCAGAAAGCCATGTAATTATTTCTTGTCCCTTATCTGACGGTTGCCGGACAATATAGGTTGGATTTTGCAAGTGTGGCCAGTTTGATGGATGTGGAGCCTGATTTAGTTGCTAATTTATGTAGGTATACTCATGATCTATTGGGATTATATCAGTGAAGTGTTCACCTACCATTTATAGGTTCGATATTTCATTTTGGACAAAAACATGTATATAAAAAAGAAAACTAAGTTTTGTTCTTCATGATTTTTGCAATTAATATAATGCACTCTTGTATAAATTTATGTTATTTACATAATTAGTTGCATAGTTTGTCAATAAACTAACTGAAAAAAACAAAGCGGAAATATGAACTTACCTACCACATATCACAGTATAAAATATCTCAGTTCGCTGAACTTTTGAATCATCAAGAATAAAGCTTTTCAACACTTCGCCCATCTTCAAAAGACCATCGCTGAAATTCACGTTACTAAAAAAACTAATGGGGCAGCCTTCAACCAACAATCTGTCATGCAATGAAGAACTTATTAAAACTACTCTAGCTGAATTCCAATCCATAGGGTGTTCAGTCTCTTACGTGACAAAAGATGGCACTAAAACATACTAACTGACTTCAAGCCAGTCCTTATTTCAACAAACAAGCAGCAACCATGTCAAATAATCGATAATTCTAACATTTGCCATTTAACCGAAACCAACGGACAGCTTAACCAATGAAAAATTTATTTACTTTACATCCAAAACCACAACCACAACATATTTCAATCAATGCGTATTTCAAGCATATGAACATTAATCCAATATAAATTTCAGTCAGTTGACACTTAAACCACTGAACACTGTAAGTCCAACCAGAAAAGAAAATTACTCTTGCAAAATTTCCCGTTTAAACGGTCGACATTTAGCCAAGTGAACATTCAACCAGTAAACACTTCAAACAGAACATATTAATTAGATTACTTATAAACTAGTGAATATGTAAACAGTTCCCACTAAAAATAATTTAATATATATATATATATATATATATATATATATATATATATATATATATATATATATATAATATATAAATTGATATTAAGTGGTGATGACTTCACCTTGGTCACGTCACGTTCATACACGTTATCATTGCAACCAGCTGATATCTAACCTAGTAGACATTTCAGGTACCTCAAGTTTTAAATAACTGACGCTACAACCGACTGACATTTAAACCAGCAAGCAAGCAAGCACTCCAGCCACCTGACGTTTCGACCAATTGACATTTCAACCCGCTGAACTTCAGACCCACTACCATTTCAGCCAGATTTTTATGCTAAAGAATCTTTCAACTCGTAGATAATTAAACTCAAGATATTCATGAGATGAATACTCTGACCACAGGATGCTTAAGCTTCCTGGTGTTTCATTAAGTTGGCAGGTAAATTGGTACATATTTCAAACAATAAGCATTTCAGTCAGTTGCGTATTAAGCCAGTATCCGTGTACATTCATCCAAAGTGATGTTGCATTTAGGGGGTATTTCAATCGAAATATTTAAAACGATTAACTCATCAACGAGGTGATCTTAAATTATTAATAGTGATGATGCATTTACCTGATCAGATGTCCTGTTATTGAAATACTGGTCTAATTCTAAACGGATTTAAAAGTGCATCTTTCCAAATTCTACGGACTAAAACGTCAAAAGACTGAAGCATTTGCTCGTTTCAATGTTGTGGTTGAATGTCAGCTGCTTTGAACCAACGAATGCTACAAAGGTCGTGTATTATTCCATGGTTTGCACTCATTTCCTTCGTGAGTGAACTAAGATAACAACATGCCTTAAATAATTAATGGGGACAACGTAAGACCCAGCTTCATATATATTCGCGATGACAGCCGCCTTTAAACTCCCATGAAAACCGCTCCCACACACACACACTGAACACCCCCCCCCCCCCTCTCTCTCTCTCTCTCTCCCTCCTAACTTTTTGCTTTTGTTATTGGTTATTATACGTGTGTATATTTACTTGTTTGTTCAACTGTCCTCTTAGTTTCTTTCACAAATAGCTTGTTTTTCAAGTTGATGATTTTCGGGCTGTTTCCACATGAAGTTGCTCTTATTATAAGATCAATATAATTACAATAATAATCTGTGTGTGCCTCTGTGCTTGCCTGAGTGTAACACTAGAAAATACCGATTTCCAAACAAAGCCATTACTTGGTAAGGGCAGAAATTCGCCCAACCTAAGCCACTAGTTACAACTCCATGGCACTTTCACTAGCGCATTGCATAAAAATATGTGAAAGTAAAGATTATGTATGAATTTTTTTATTCACTGCTGCTCACACAAAAAAGTGTGTTCATCCACTCACACACATGTACAAAACGAGTATACACCAGATCAAAGGCGAGAAACATTCCCATGCGTAACACACTCGTATTTCTAGGCAAATGCGGAAGTTTATATGTAAAAGTATATATATAAATCTATGAAACCTTTCCTACGGCGTAGCAGAAAGGAGCAGAATCAACGTTCGACAAGTCCCCTCAAGAGCAGACAGACCGGCCTCTTGAACACAGAGATCACAGAATTCCTGGAACACTCACGATCACATAAACAGGAGCGCGCACGCACGCACATACAAGAAGAGAGATTTTCTCAATATATAAGGTTACTGTTCGCGCGCACGTATACACATACAAACATACACATTATTTATATATACATACATACATATGTGTGTGTATGTGTATACTAAATATGATGAATAAATTTATGTAACACATATGCTTATATATATTATATATATATATATTATATATATATATATATATATTCATACTATAATATATATAGGGACTACATATTAGAAAATGTACATAAGTACACTTGACTACAAGGAAATTTCTATGTAGAGGTAATAGGTTTCACATCGTGCATCAGGCACAACCTTGTAATAAATAACCCGTTGTGAAATTTACTTTATTTAGTGAAATAGATGAGAGAATAAACACCATTGCTTCATATTCCTTAGGTAGATTACATGTGTGTGTGTGTGTGTAATTTCCACAACGTTCACTTAACATCTCGAATTCTTCGCCCTTTTTTGGATATGCTTGTCACTACAAAGCCTTGAGATCCAAGTTCAAGAAATATGAATAAATTGCCGCTACCGGCCATCATCATAATTTCCTCACATTTCTTGCACTTGGATCTTAAGGCTTTGTAGTGACAAGCCTATCCACAAAGGGCGAAGAATTCGAGTAGTTAAGAGGGCATTGTGGTTACTACAATTACATTTGTACCTGGTAAAAATGACCAGTAGATTCTGCACCACACACATACATATATGGGTGTATGTGTGATAATATTTCCATGCACAATAGTTCTTTTCCTATTTGTCCACATTTATATCTATTTATTTGAGAGATCTATTGACAAGATTAATGGCCTCGTTGCATTGGTCCAAAGGATAATAAAAATAATAATTTTTCGCGAGGGCTAGTGTGTATGACAGAGACACAATCGGGATCCTTATCATACAAAACAAGAAGTAAGAAACTTGCCCTTTCATAAAAGCCTCTTGGAAGAAGAAGTCTTAGCGCAGTGCAGGAGGAGGAAGAGGCCTCATTACTGAGTGTCATTTCCGAAATCCCCTTTACGTGTCATTAGGATCTGGGTCAAAAGGGATGCTCGCTGGGCGAGAGCCCTGCCTGGATAACCAAGCGGAGTTTACGATCAGGAAGGCCCCCGATCGTTTTTCCCGGAAGCTGAAAAAAGTAAGAAAAGAGTGAAAGTGATCCTTCATATTGGGTGGGGTTAGGGGAGGTTGGGGGGAGCGGGAGGAGTTGAATAACACGATTCTGACCTGGTCCATTACAGGAGCAGAGTAAATGAAGAGTCTTCTTAAACATTCAGCACAATAATTAGCGGAAGAGACTTGGAACTGCAGCGGGATAAGGCGAGCACCTAAATGTAGTATCTAAATAACACATTAAACTAACCCAAACAAATGACAAGGTAATGGATCAGCCCAAATAGAGAAGGATCCATTTTCCGGAAGGAGGTAGGTTGTATCGGGCAGAAACAACATTAAGCAAGAAAAAACCTCAGAGCCCTGACGGTAGACAGATAAAAAAGCTAAAGTTACAATGCCCAATAGATAACATCTTATCCATTGTTACTCAACGTTGAATAAATTGCGTAACAGTAATGCACGGCAGTTATTTATTATCTTTATCATTTTGGTCACTCGACAGATCCGTGCTTCTTATAGGCTGAAACAATTACAATAATAATAAACAAGATTGTTTCCATACCAAAAAACAGTCAAATCTTCACCAATGGCTACCGTAAGGTGGTCGGTCATCTGGAGTTAGTCATTTACTGAATGATTCACCCATGTTCATGAAGCCGTGCTCATATGCTCTTGAGACAAATGGCAACAAATGCATTACACAAGTGAAAACAGAAATTAAGGTGGCAGAGTTAATGAAAGCTCCTGAGAGGACTAATATCAACATAATACCTCCAGAAAGATACAGGCTTATAAAACCCCCTTCTCTCTCTCTTTTTCTTTTTTTTTTTTGTGGGGAAGGGGCGGTTGGAGGGAAGTATAAATTTTTTTAATAAAGAATTGGGTGCTTTTTGGGAGAAGGAAGTGGGAATTCTTGGACGTGGATAGTGGAACGTTTCTGGGATGTAAGGCTATTGTGCGAGGTAATTTGGAAGACCGAAATAATTCCCGGAGACAAATTAAAACTTCTTTCCACATGAATTGGCTAAGAGCCTATCCTGACATTGCCTACCTTTTAACTGATATATAGGTTGGTGTAACATTTAAAAAGGTACTGACAGTAAGGGCACGGTCTATCTAGTAATCTCTTTGCTATTTCAGTCTTTCTTATTGAGGCACCGTATCTCTAACTACACGACTGAGTGCTATATCCCCACTATGTCTTAAGAACTCTAACCTCCAACCTTGTTCGTGTCAAAAGTGAAGTATCTCTAACAAGCCCCAGGGACATCGTATCCAGCTTGTGTCCCAGGGGTTCAAAACTTCTAGCCAATCACAGGGGCACACCCATGGGACCACAATCCTGATACCTCTCCAAAGGACACCACCTCCGCCGGCCTTATTCCCATATCACCTTTGTCATGGTATCTCCGAGTAACCTTACCTCCAAGTCATGTTCCTGTAATGTTGTACTCCTGGTCCCTTCAAGGGATCCTACGTCTAAGTCATATTCCAGTGAGACTGTAGTTCCAGTCTTTCTCCAGGTGACCCTACTTAGGACCCAACTCCAGCGTTGCCGTACTTGCGGTCCCTTTCCAGGGTACGCTACCTTCCAGTCCTATTCATGTGATGTTATCGTTATGGTCCCTTTTCAACCGTCCCTACCTATAACCTTCTCTTCTACAGCCATAGTCATTGTTCCTCTCCAAGGGAACTTACCATTAACCTACTCTGGTGATGCAGTAGTTGTTCTCTCTCTCAGGGACCCTACCTTTTTACCCCGTCTAACCTATTCCTTGGATTTATAATCATGTCCTATCATAAGGAATCTTATTTTTCCTTTCCAACCCTGAGGTGCTGTTTTCTTTTTCTACATTAGGCATGTCTTGGCTCTTCATTTCTACCACTCTCGTTGTACCTTTATTCTGTCTAATGAGCGTATCATCTCTAACCTGTCGTGGATACACCTGAATCTCCCAATAATTAGAAAAATCTAGGATTTAGGACAGCTGGGGCCAACTGTTAGCCTTTATTAAACAATAAGTGAATAATATTCTGTTGTTCTTTAGAAAAATACCATTTAATTTGTACAATTATTGTTTATCTTACTTACAAGGAAGCGTACCGTAACCCATGAATTTCATCACAGGTTATGTACTTATTTTGATTTCTGGAATTACTCGAGTTTTGAGAATCAGCTCGCTTTTCATTCAATATTATTTTACCTTACTCTAGACATCACGTGTGCGCACCTCATGTACAATATATATTCAAATAACATTTATCGTTCTAACTAAAATAATGAAATATAAAAAAACCAAAATGCTGATTAACAGCAATTCCCAAAATATTCGTTGACCTTCAGTGCGGCATCCAATATTAACACCAGCAATCTTTCAACCATGACGCAACAGCCGCCTATTACCACTTCGGCTTTAATTCCGTGGCTGCGACCTTATGAGAAAAATCAGTCTTGCAAAAATGAAGTCACGAACATTCACTACTTTCATCACAACAATGGATCTTGTGGACTTTGTGAAGAATCGTAATATTACGTAAGCAAACACGGAAAAAAGGAATATTTTTTACCACTGTCCCGTAGCAACTTTAAGACACGAGGAAAACAAGTTTTTCACACGACCGAGACGACGCATTTATTTAAAAAAAAAATTAAAATAAAGACTTCACAATAGAACGCTAACATAGAAAAACAGATTACTGTTAATTTTGGTAAGGTTGAAATCGTTTCCGACCGAAATCTCACGTAACACGAGAAATAGTTACGCCAGGTTTCCAAACAAATACATGATTGCGCCTGATGGATCACGGGTGCGCTGTCCTCAACGCGACGAGGACTGACCATCACCAGAAATTCTCGGAAAAGCCCCAAACATTGTCAAAATGAAAAAGCAACCTAGCGTTCGACTCTCATACAGCATATATATATATATATACTATAATATATATATATATATATATATATATATATAGTATATGTATGCATGTCTATGCATGTATAGTACGTGTATATATACATATAAAATGAGTCATAATTTTTGTTTAATGTCTGACGTATATCATCATTTCATGCGGATGAAGCTTCAGATTGCCTCCCCTGAATGTTCAATCATTCATCCGGCTAGTTTTTCAGTTGACGAGATGTTATTAATCATTCTTTATCATTCAGGATTCGTAATATCATGGCGATGTTTATTTGTGGACGGGGGCTTTTGAAACTAAACCAACACGGCTGAGTTCTATGCACATGTAGTAATCTTAAAGCAATGGGAGTAAACTGGATGCTGTGGAAAGAGTCACCATTATTATTATTATTATTAACGCCGCAAACATGACAGTTTACTTCCAGCCTCCGTTGAAATAATCACGTCTTTGTTATGCGAAGTTCATATACAAATTTTAATTAATATTTCTGGCCGCTTTTGACTTGTCACCAAACAGAAGCGTCAATACGGGAATCGACTGATGAGTTTCATTCTTGTTTTCATTTTCCAAAAACATCGGAACCCGCGATGCGTATTTGTTTTAGTCTGTTGATCGCGCGGCAACATAGGGGCGGTCATTATTCTGATATACACTGACAGCGTTGGATTCCAACCTGTCATTCACTCTGCCTCTACAGAGAGAGAGAGAGAGAGAGAGAGAGAGACTTCTTTACCGATTTTTTCGCAACGGAAATATGAGGGAAGTGAGATTAGGGAAGTGTCACTGAGAAGCTCTGAAAACAATATTCTACAAGTCCAATGACAATGATTATTTTAGGAATACTTTATGCGAATATTGGAAAGGGAGAAACAGAGCATTTTAACTTTTGCTAGCAGGGAATGGAAGAAATGAGGACAGTGAATCTGCAGAATAAACACACCAAACTTTGACTAAAGAAATTGTTGTTTGGTTGAGAGAGAGAGAGAGAGAGAGAGAGAGAGATCTGGCTGTTGACATAATTACAACATCAGAATGATCGTCGATCGTCAATACAATTTTAACTTTTAGACAAGTTTGCATCAAGGCGCTTAAACAAGCAAATATGCTATAAACCTGTCGATGACATTCGTTCGAGTACTGCATGATATTCTGCATATATATATATATATATATCTATATATATATATATATATATATATATAATATATATATATATATA
Source organism: Macrobrachium nipponense (assembly GCF_015104395.2). Lineage (NCBI taxonomy): Eukaryota > Metazoa > Arthropoda > Malacostraca > Decapoda > Palaemonidae > Macrobrachium > Macrobrachium nipponense. The sequence goes on along the minus strand of NC_061094.1, from coordinate 29,660,654 downwards.
TACACATACATATAAACAATGTAGGAACTTAGGTTGACATACAAACGAGCATGTTGAACAAATTTCTTTTTCCCTTATTTTGTAGAACATAAACCATATATCGCTAAATCATACTGGCTAATTTTCTAGATGACATTAACCAAAAGTGGTCGGGGACTTCGCCAAAACGAGTTTAGGATTCTCAGGTTCAATCAGACACAAAGCCAGTTCTCATACAGTTCTTCGATTTGTACCAGAGTTATTGCCCTCTCTCTCTTTTACTTGTTAGGTTAAAGTAACTGGAATGACGCTAAACACTCATTTCCCGAGTATTCGGTCTGGCTTACTTTATATTTCATGTCAAATGATTTTTACTGCCTAACGATGCGGCCGTCTAACCTTTGGGCATTCCATGGCTCTGCTTCATTTCTACGCCTAGAGCAGGTTGTTCGTCAAGAGCCTCATAGGCCACTCACTACTTAACCTTTAGAATTTCGTTCTTCAACTCATTTTACTAATATCACACCGGTATAACTACAGTCGTTAACAAGACTCCCATTATTTTTGCTCATTGCTCTAGTCATTGTCGAGGGCTCCATCACTCTCTCCATTATACTTTTCTTTTCCTTAATTCCTGAAATCCTTTTCCTTCCTCGGGAACCTTCATTAGACCTCTTTTCCCTCCACTTTTATGCTGATGATTTTACATCCAGGGTTCGTTTAATCTTGCCTCAGGCTATAAATGCAGACGTCACAGGCATTCCTGGCTTGAGCAAAACCTAGAGATGCTGAGCGATACCAAGAATAATTTATTTTCTTATTTCTCTCGTTCATTCGCCCCCCCCAAAAAATTCTCCTATGGTCTTTAATGATATCAGAAATTCAATATGCCAGGCCTTTCATTATTCCGGATGATCTATCTTTGGATTTATGGCGAAAACTTTCAACAATAATTATTTAATCTGGCTATTGACAAACAAACGCGCGTGATATATATATATATATATATATATATATATATATATATATATATATATATATATATATATATATATATATATATATATATATATATATATATATATATATATATATATATATATAATATCACGCGAACGTTTGTTTGTTTGTCATACCTTCATTGAAGACGATTTTATTAAAGGTAACTGTATATTCATTAAGCTCTGGTTTGAGTCCTTCATACTACATCTGTCTCTTTCCATTGAGAATTCAACTGAAATTAAATTAATTCCACACAAACACACATTACATCCAAGTGATCAAGGTTGCCACCAATGTAATTTTATTTAAAAATATTATAGTCAACGAACTTTGTGAACAGTGAGGCTCTGAAAATCTTACTTTTGTCCAGATCATCTAAAATTACATTTTTAATGGTATTCAAATCGCGCTGTGCCCAAAACGGTTATAGGTAACAAGTTACTTTTTTTTCTTTGTAATGTACACTAAATTGCGATCATATAACACATTGTAAAACGATAAAAGCAACACAGAGAAAATATTATCACAAAATAATGCATGAATTCGTAACGCGCGGACGTAAACAAATATTTTTTTCAAAAATTCACCATAAATCTAAATATTGTCCTATAGACTTCCACTTTCTTTCAAAATGAAGACAATGATTGAATATTACTATACTGTAAGAGTATTAGCTTACAATTGCAGTTTTTGACCATATCTGACGAGTTAAAGTTGACCGAATGTCGAATTTTTTTATATATATTTTTTATATGCAATTATTTCGGAAATAAGAAAAGTTACAACATTCAAATATTTTTTGTTTTATTCTACATGAAATTGCGCACATTTTCATATATAAAACTCTATGAAATGCCTAATATGAAACGGAGCAAATATTCCGAGAATGTGACGTACGCATTTCGGAGATGTGTGGCGGAGAATCCGCCAAGTCACTGGTACATGACCTTATTCATTGTACTATTTGAGAATCATTACTTCTAACCAACATAGTTAACTGTAAAGTCTCCATCAAAGACATATATGGGGATACAGCACGATACAAAAACAGTTAACTGTAACAATAACGAGAATATTTTCCAGTCACCTTTACACTGCAAAGACACGAATGACCTGAGAAATGCGAAAAAAAATATTTGAGGAAGAATTCCACGGCCATGGCACTTTTTTCTCTCCTTTTTATACCAATTTTACTTTTCACTAATTTGAAAAACGGGACGTGGAGGGTGGCAGGGCATTTTGACAAAGCTCTCAGTGATCCAGGCCAGAGTGTTTCATTCCCCTCTTTCCGCTGTAACTGACCTGATACGGCTACGGAATTTCAAAGGGCTTTTAATCTATCCAGGTCCTTTTTGACTTTGAAACAATAACATCACCGAAATGGCTATATTTTAGGACCGGGCCCTCTGAATTTCCTCATGGAAATGCCACGGAGAGATTTCCTTAATGATCACGGCTCCATATTTTCTTTCTTTCTTATCTGCGTCCTTATTTTGTTCAATACAATTTAACAACTTTGTCAAATTAAGGTAGCACATTTCCGTTTGGCAATGCTCTTCGTATTTTGCTCTTTCTTTACTCATCATTCACCGACTTAGATCGACTTTCGCATCGCACCTAACAGATCTTTTCTCTGGCCTCTTCATATTTCAATATGTGATGCTGCCGCCCTACGTCTCCATCCTTCGTATTTTAACCCTGGCAGACGCTAGTTCCCATTCACATCTGGGGGAAAGGTCGGGAGCAAATCACGGTCCTAGCAAACTGCCTGCGCGCGCATAATATTTCTCTCTCTCTCT
>NC_061094.1:29602874-29650374 GCF_015104395.2 Macrobrachium nipponense | reverse complement strand
TACTACTACTACTACTACTACTACTACTACTACTACTAATAATAATAATAATAATAATATAATAATACAATAAATTATTATTATTATCAATTCCCAGCGGCTTGGAATACTTGGTCAAGGAACTTTGCAAACTGATTTATAATTAACGATGTAAGTTCTCCATCAAAAAAAAAACCAAAAGATAGGTTTAGAAATTAAGTTGACGCACATTCGATCGCGTTATTAATACTGTTTTTCACTCTGTAATAATAATTCTTAGCGTCCATTCCTCTGGAAATGCAACATGTTTGAGGAGGTATCACGGACAACAGCGCTTCTTCACCGCGCGCTCAGAATCTCATGGAGTCCCTTGATTACAATCAGGTATCGATAACTTTCGTAAATAAAAGCAGTTTAACACTATTTATGTAAGTGTGTTCGGTCTCTTTGCACGACATTGGATCGAGCTATTCACGGGAAATCCCTCGAATGAAATGGAATCTAAAATCAGGGCTAAAGGCTAAGCGATGAGACCTATGAGGTTATTCAGCTCCTACAGGGAAACCGAGAGCAAAAGGTTTGAAAGGCGCCACAGGAGGAAAACGTAGCAGTTGCACTATGAAACAGTAAAAGGAAAGGAACCGGCTGCAGATAGGGGCCAAAAGGACGCTGCAGACAACCTTAAGCGAAAGTTACAAATGCACCACAATAAGTGCACTGACGGCATTACCACCCCTTCCGGGGCTGGGAAATCACTGTTCATACGACAGTTACAACAATTCCATATTAACGAGAGAACTACCCCGTGGTAGGGGTGTAAGACTCCTGCTTGTTGTAAAAGGCGACTAAAATGACAGCTGCTGCCTTGCATGTGTTCTTTTTAGTCAAAGGCGAGGCCCACCGCCAGTAACTGTGGTTGATGATAGCAAGAGCATGCGGTCGTAAAAATCCCTTTGCCAAATAATAAAGTATGCCTGATGTAAAGAAAGACGCATCAGGCAACCGACCCCTTAGTGTAGGGATAACGGCGGGAAAGAAGAAGATATTAACGAGAGAAGGTTCTGAATGCCCAATTATAAAAACTGTTAAAATCTGAATGTCAAAAAGGAACAGAAAACCACTGAGATAGAGAAAGGAAAAATAGCAGGGTTGAATTCAGAAGAAGCGAGGGAACCTTACCTAGACACCACAGCCGCCGGCTGTTGGTTAAAGTTTATTCCGGAAAGTTCAACAGTAGCAAGCAAGAGCAAAGTTCACATCCATATTCAGGGTAGAGAATTGCCTAATAGAGCAAACCTCCACCATCAACAAACTATATTGAAATTGGTCGTCTGGCCGCCTTCAGGCGACCGCCGACCGCCGGAGGGAGGTTATTCTTGAATTTAGCACCGCTGTTGAATGTTTGATTATAGGAATGCTCTTCATTGATTGGATAAACTGGCGTTACAGAAGCAAAGGTCATCGACGCAAGTGTTTTCGAAACAAATATATAGGTTGCTTAAATCGACGACTTTTTTTCGTGAAATGCTCTTTTGATACCTTTCGATATTTGAGCTCAAACTTTTATTTATTCCAATTTATTTGACTTTTAGTATACAAATTTATATTGTAAGGGCGTTATTATTGACGGGGTATGCAAGGATTGAATTTTTGGAAATTTTATTTTCCAGATTTTACCTTGAATGAATTTCTTCATCCAAAATTGTTAACACCTAGGAGAAAACAATTCAATTTCACAATCAGTATTCCAGTTTATGTTCAGCGTACCTACACATAAGTGTACTGATGTAGTTTTCTTGTTAAACTTTACCTTACCCATTATAATATAGATGGTCAATTGAGATCCACGGTAACAGAAGTATACCAACTTTTTTGTTCTTATTTTGCATAAAAACTGGACTTGATCTTTTTCAACAACTCTCCTCCACCACCTATGACATTTCCTGGCTGGAAAAATTTGAAGGATTAATATAAGATGCATAGATCGACGAGGCAAACACGCACGCCACGCTATATAAAGATGATGTTACCCTATGCAATGGCAGCGTTGCAGAGTTCTTTATCACCCTTCTGCTTATCTGCCCCGATCACAAACACGCTTTCATTCTCGACGATAAGATGATTAACTCGCTTTGAAAACATAAGAGACCTGAATGAAAGACATTTTCCTTATGGGGTGTTCAGATTGGATGGGACGTTTCAAGAAAGCACTCATTCCACCTGCAGGTTCATTGAAATTGTAAAGTAAAGGTTTACTCAAATGAGGGGTAGTCAACTGTGGCCTAGTGTGTGTGTGTGTGTGTGTGGACGCGCGCGCTTGGCAAGGGGCAATTTAATGCAAGTTTGTATTTGCTTAAAATTCAGTAACAATCCTCTTCCATTAAGTAATAAATGGACCCTACGGTTTAATATTGATTTTCCTTTGACATAACAAGAGCTTGGACCTCTGAAAGTTCAATAATATAATCCGAAAGGATAGAATATCGAACTTAGGCCAAAGGCCAAGCGCTGGGACCTATGGGGTCGTTCAAGCGCTGAAAGGGAAATTGACAATATGACGGATTGAGAGGTGTAACTGGAGGAAAACCTCCCAGTTGCACTAAGAAAGAACTGTTGGGGAGGATGGAAAGTCAGATGGAAGAGAATATGAACGGAGGTACAGTAAAAGGAATGAAAGAAGTTGCAGCAGGGTCCGAGGGGACGCTTCAAAGACCATTGAGTAATGCCTACAGCGCACCACGTGAGGTGCACTGACGGCACTACCCCTATCCGGGGCTCCGAATGTTACGAATTCTGGTTATTTGTAACGTTTTATTTTCAATTTTTTTTTTAATTAAGTTCCTCTTACCCTGCTTTTAACCCTTTTTTCAGTAATAGATGAAAAATGGTGCTGGAATTACTTTTCAGAATTCGAAAAACATATTCTGCGTTGCCTGAAGGAAGTCTACACTAGCCCTAAAGGCACAGACACGTCAAAGGAGGAATCTGATCAACTAGCGATTTAATGTTTTCTGCCGAATATTAGTGGGGGAATTTCCGTAAAATTGTATATTTTTGAGAATCTTAACCAGGACACGAGAATGAGTGCTTATGGACAAGGAACTAAAGTAGAGGAATAAATTTCCCTTATTTTTACATGAATATTATTTGCTTACAATTTTTGCTCTTTCCTTAGCTATTAGCCATTTCCCCCTTGCAGAAGCAAGTAAAGAAAGCGGAATTTCTCATCAATATTCATGGTACCTACACAAAGGACGAGGTTGAAGCCCACGTCATTGAACCCTTCATTTTCCCAAACTTAATGACAAAAAAGAAAAAAAACCCGATGGACTAAGCATAATATTAAATTTCAGTTCAAGACAAACGCGAGGGCAATATAATTATTCTAATGTTCAACATCTCATCATGAGTATATTTCTACAAAAATAAATTTTTTTTCAAATCCCAGTTAGACAAGCGATGGTGTAAATATATTATTTGCTAAAACATATTTCATGTATTACCAATGATAATAGAAAGACTCCTATGCTTCATTTCCGAAGAGCTCAGAGTGGAATCATGGCCTCCAATAATCTCGCTGTAAACGACATGTTTTCATATTTCCCAAAGGTATTGTTAAAGAGACAGTCCTTGGATTCGTATTACCTATCATATTCCGCGATCAGAATTCTTACTCTCCGCAGATATTTAAAACGGGCTTTGTTCATTCCTACAATTCCTCATGAACCTTAGTTCACTGGGAGTTTGGTCCTTACTGAAGGTCTCCGGAAAGGAAACGGATCAAATGATGACAATTCTCTCGCTCTTCCGCATTTCACTTCCTTAATTCTTCCCAACGGCTGTAAACGTACACTAAACAGTCATTTGTGTTCTTACTCCTAAACTTTCTCTTTGATTCAGTTGGGACGTTTGAAAACTGCAAAGTTTCTGGTGCTTTCGTAAGTGATAAACCAAAAATGGATTTTATTTATTATATTTTACATTAGAATGTGGATTCCGAATAGTTTCCTTGGTTAGCAATGCACGATTGAAACCATGACTTTTTTTTTTTAGTCGACCATTACCCATAAGAGGAACAGGTTTCGTGTTCTAGATACTTAATTACATCTTTGCAATTTTACGAAATTTCAGAGACAACAGGTTTCATGGTTTCGTATAGACATACCTGTTTCCTATAGTGAAGGCACTCACTTATTAGCATTCGCGATCATGTCTCACTGAAAGAATCAGACTTCCATAAAAAAAGAAGAGGGTAGTACAGTGCAAAGACAACAGTTACAGTGAACGAGGTGTCATTTAATTTCCCACATTCCATCCACTGAGTGCAGCAGCTTATGGAAAGGAATGGAATATGTGACTTTGGCACAGAGCCAAGCACTGGGACCCACAAAGGCATTCAGCGCTATGATGACAATGAATGAAAATGGAAATGTAAGGAGTTTAATGGAAATAATATAAATAATGAGAGACATGTGGTTACACCGAATGTCATAGAGCACTGAAAAGACTTGATGGAGTGAAAGAAAACACTTACCTAATTAGCTTCGCTGTTCTTATATTTATTTTCTGACATAACCACCTTTACACAAGAAAGACCACAGGACGAGCAGCCAAGTGATGGCGAATAAAAATAAATGAAGCCTGACTGCAAAGGAAACGGCAGATGTCCTCAAAAACAAGAACGTTACAGAAATCGGGGAAAACAAAAAATGCGCTGTGAAGCTGATGCAATGCCATTGGAACTTAGCTAATCTGACAACTTACCGTTAACTTTATCGAAACTTGTCTTCACTGGCAAAACCAAGTTACCAAGTTAGCTGTGATTGACACAAAACATGATTCCCATAAACAAGGGACGATAAGAAACTGGCAACAACAGTTCCCAGCATCAGTTGAGACGGTGACTGATGATTTTCCTTATACGATATCAGTGAATTTTTATGAATTACTATTTAGATCGAGTCTGCAACCACTAGAATGTTCATTACACAACCGCACTCGTTTCGAGACACACAAAGCCTTCTGGACGAATTGATAAGGAACAATTTCCTATTTTGTTCTACTTTTCTATAAGTGTTCTCCTTTATAGGGTCGAAGATTTTAGTTGAACTAGGGACACGCATCTCTTGTCAAGTGAAAAGACAGTCATATCACTACCTTCGGTGTTCGGCCTTCTCTGCTTGTTTCCGTTGGCACTAATGCTTGTAAACTGGCGTTTCCCTCGAGGCTTATCGGTAATCTCTCTCGGGGTGATACCGAACTTTTTTGTCCCTTTCCTCGCGATACTGTCTTCCTCCCCAACAACAACCACACCACCCTAACCCCCCTCCCCCTCAACCCCCCTTCGCTGCAGGCTTGGGTTTGACAAAGGATTTCAGTTCGAAGTTCAGTCAGATAGCACACCGTGAAAATATTCTGTTTACTCATAGGTCCCTGAGAGAGAGAGAGAGAGAGAGAGAGAGAGAGAGATTTAAGATCAGGCTGAATTATGCTACCATTATTGTAAACAGAAAAGCTGAACCTTCCGACTGAATTCCAGCGTCCCTCCACTGATCGGGTTTCCCGCAGAGAAGTGCCATGGACAAAAAGCGCCCTTCCGTGGATGGACGCTAACTGAAAGCGCACGAATATATAATTTGGAAAAGCAGGTGTATAATTTCAGCGACGCGGATGCCCTAATTGCATTACATTGTTGTTCATGGATGATGATCATTCATTGATTCTTTTTCCACCCTCCGTTCTTCGGCGTCAGACAAAGGATCCTTTGATGACTGGCTTCGAACAATAAACTGGTAATGGGACAACTCATTAGGTGATTAACAGCGGATGAAGAACGCCCATTGATACTTCGCTGCGTCTATGCCGCGGCCTTTTTGTGCCGGAAACATTGCTGTGACTGAGCTCGCCGAGTTTTAGGAAATGTAACGGCCATTCGGCACAACCACATAATGTTCTTATTATCAATCTCCTGTGTTTTTTTTCAGCCAATAAATTGTTTCCTTTGTAAGGACAACTCTTTTTCAATATTTTTATTGTATCTCATCATCAAACCGCGTTGTTCCTTTAACCATTCTAAAGATCGTCCCGCAGCTTTCCGCCGATATATAATTCGTGTATGAACAACAATTGTACCCATAGATATCTATATGTCTGCGAGAAAACACAAATCCTTCTTGCCCAGACCAGTTTCTCTGTTGTTGTTGTTTTTGATTTAGCTGACCTTGTGTCAGCACGGGCTCTTGCTCACAGAGCAGCCCGTAAACCAGTTTCTCTCTGTTCAGGTAGGATACTACATATCCGTCCGCAGCCTCCTTTATAGCCTGTGTTTACCTGTAATAAATTTCCTACGGGCTGCTCTCTGAGCAAGAGCTCGTGCTGGCATAAGACCAGCTTAATCTCAAACAACCGCAACAGTAATAAACTATCAGTAACCAGCTACCTGTATTACTCTCTGGTCCTCACACTTTATCATTTTTATATCAGTCTCCCAACACCATGATTTAGGCGTTCACTGTCCGTCTCTGTCTTTCCCCTAGAAAATGAACAAGGCGCGATCCGACCTCCAGCTTACTCGTGGTGCATGAAAGACTCTTGTATAAGTTGTAAACATTATAGTCCTAACTTTTAGCGTAAATTAAGACATGCTAAAATCTGCGGACAATTAGAGCCTTGTTTCACCGAAGAAAATTAAAATAAATAAGTTTTATTTTATTAGAGATAATTTTTCTGTACTGTTCAATACGCCTATTATTTTCTTAGCTTTCATTCTAATAAATCAATAAAAAAAATACCCTATCGTAAAATTCCTGTATCTTTAACCCAATGCAAAACATCTTTTCCAAACTTTTTTTAGGGTCTTCCATAGACCTTTCATTGACCTTTCTTAACCCCCAACAACAACAACAACAACAACAAAGCAGTTTTAGGCTTACTCCCCGAGTAAGAAAAAAGGCAAAAGTATCGCGTAAATGGTAAATACCAGCAAAGTCAAGCTATTTCGCGGGATACACATATCTGTCCACTGATGAGCATTAAAAGTCATATCACGCACGATTTTTAATCCGCAATCCGCAATTGACGTACGTCATATTTTAAAATCTTACATTGTACCATTTTCACAAAGATAACAACATGGATAAATAAGCAGCAGCAAAAAGTAAGTTCTGGTGTAGGTGTACACAAAGGGAGTTGAACCTTCCATCGCAAACAAAGTAACAATCAAACGAAGCAAGCGAGGAAATCTGTCCGAATCTTGCCCTTAATGCGATGCAGTACAATGGCGGACTCATTAATTGCAAAGCGCTCTGTCTAATTACGGCAGACGTTAAAAAAGCTGATTCTCTCATTTAATCCCGACCGAGAGATAACAGCTAATCAATCGGCTTATTCCTGTTCGAGAACTGCTCTAAATTCAGCTCGAGACTTGTTCTAATTCCAACACGACACCCGATCTAAATATATTTTCGTCGCCGCTTGCTTCTGCACTGGCATCATTAGGAATTATCTGGGAGGATTGCAGATACCGACAAACAGGAAAAATCTTGAGACGAACAAAGAAAAGGTTTCGCAAGGCGATCATAATCATGATGCAATGATCGTTACCTAAGCTGATGCGTTCATCCATGGGAGTTGCTTAATGCATCTATAAAGCTACTGAAGTGAATGCATTGATCAACAGAGCTTGCTGGCTAATACATCAATGCATTAGGCTCTCTGCGTTAATGCATCAGTTCACAAAGCACCCCACATCATGCAGCGGCCCAACAACAAACGTCCAAGATGAACGGACGAAGAAGCTAGGTCGAGGTCATCATACCTTCATGGAATTTTTATTCAGCCACAACGATCGATCATGAACGAAATATTTTTCCGAGTGTCTGTGTGTACTATACGTGCAAATAACAGGATTGGGGCATCGAGTAACATTGCTAAAACCTCCGTTCGTCTTAAGCTATTGCCTTTTTTCCATACGAACAGCCATCACAGTGGAACCTTGGCAGTATGTAAGGTGACAGGTAGTTTAATACGGACTTGCCAGTCGCTACTCCCCTGCCAATTAAGTGGAATAACCCTCAACTACGTAATCATGGAATAACCAAGCAAACGTACTTTCGCTGCACTGAAGCGTCTGGGAATAGACGACCGCCTACTTGAACTCGGCTGAAATGATTAGATAGGATTTCAAAACAAAATAGAGGCGCCCTTTTCTTTTTTCAGCGCCCCATGAGTCCTGGGAGAGTCGACCTAGACCCCCATTAATGTACCACTTAATATACAGTGGTTATAAATTCAAACTACCTGGTCATAAAATTCGACAGCAACGGATATAATATATTCATTGAAACTGTAATGACATTACGACTCCACGTTACGGCACTACTCAAGAGTAAACCTGCTTTACGAAACAAATACATATTTGAGAGCCATCAAGTAAGTACTCTGTGGATGACATTCTGCGAACTCCAGGATGGGAATCCATTATCCAGGTAAATACCGTTTGTGGGGGTGTGGTGGTGGTGGTGGGGGGGGGGGGGGCGGGGGCGTTGGGAGGGAGAGGAGAGAGAACACTATAAGCGTCAGCAAAACATTAAAAGATAAAATAAAGTCATTCAAAAAGAATGAAAGAAACTTGAGCCGTCATGAAACCTAACTTCCCCTTTCACACTCATATCCTATGTATGTATGAAATGGCAGATATTTTCTGCTCTAAAGATGCATCCTTGATTTAGCAATGAAAGAATAAACGTGACTTCCTGTAGTCATACTTTCCCTGCAGGAAATTTTCATAGGAAATAAAGCTCACTAGTGGAAATGTACAAGCACACACATAATTATCATTTATTATGACATATTTCTATTCCCTCCTTAGAGGGGACAGCGGGAGAAGGCCCTCTCCTTCCGGTTTCAGCAGCAGCCGGGGGATGCGATAGCTAACCTCACCTCCCCCCTCCCCCCCTTTGCCCCGTCCCAAATACGACCAAAGAGGCTTATGTGCCAACGGCGTCTGGCCTTTTTTTTTTTTTTTTTTTTTTTTTGGTTTTTTTTTTTTTTTTGGAACCGGGTTCACCGAGTTTCAACCACTGGCAAGGCCGAGCGTTGCTCAACTTCACCCTTGAATGACCAGCTGCGTGGTTATCAACATTCAAAGCGGTTTATTCGATTTACGAAAATTTGGTTGTGAAGCCAGGCACTGGCAGACACTGCCGGCGCTCAAGACTGGGAAGAGGGAGTAGGAGTGGTTGGACAGCAAGACGGAAGAACGTGAGAACGGAGGTCAAGTAAAAGGCTGGGGACCGAAGGGACTCTGCTAGCTTACCTGTAGTAATGCTTATACACTTACGGCACTATCCTATAGTAGATTCACATCAACCGTGCAGTCCCTTACGACGCTCCTGATTGGCTGTTGATAAGCCAGTCAACAGGGCTAGAAACTCCCAGTCTCTCGAGAGAGTTCACACGGTTAGGATATATGTTCTACCTCTCCTGAGGGGTACTTTTGAAAGGAGAGGTGGAACACAGATCCTACCCATGTGAACTCTCGAGAGAGACAGAGTTTCCAGTCCTGTAAATGGCTTATCAACAACCAATCAGGAGCGTCGTAAGGGTCTGGCTTGAACTATTTTGTGATCATTGTGTTAAACTCGTCAAAAGGCTTTTTTTTCTTTGGTGGTTCATTAATGAAGTTAAAAATAGTTTGAATTTCAAGAAGAAACCCCTTTTTATTTCATATTCTTTCAGACAGTAGTTGTATCAGCCGGCTCTAGTTTCGTCCGTGCGCGTGTACAACGAGATTTGCGAAGAATGAGTTAAAACAAAATTCAACTTTGTAATCCTTACAGTAAGCTCAAAGGCAAAGCTTGAGTGGACAAGCGGAAAACCCCTACGAATTAAAAGCGATAGATTTACGCGTCGTTTTGCTGTGTAAAACACCCGTGTGTTTGTTGGTAGCTGTTCTACAGAAAAATACAAAGCGTCATCCTTTGCATATTTATCACTGCGAGCGCGCGCACACACACACTCACAGATATATATATATATATATATATTATATATATATATATATATATATAATTATATTATATATGTATATATATATATATAATATACATATATATATATATATATATATTATATATATTTTAAAAATCTGGTCACTCATATTCAGTAAAACCGACTACTACCGCAGTGGCAGTGAGTGGTATAACATGGACGCTGCTTACCTAGAAGCAGCGATAGTTTGGTACTGTAATGCACCTGTTCTATTGCAAAGGACTAAAATATGGAATGCTGTGAATTCTTGGAGAAGGAAAAGCTTCCTAAATGTTAGCCACATACGTCAGGACCGTTACCAGTGTGGTAGCGAGCACTGCATACTGAACATTCCAAGGGCTTGAGAGACAAGTGTGGTGTGTCTCCATGCGCAGGAGCACCTAATCAAGGGTTGTGGACCCCACGGTGGCAATAAATGTCTTTCCTCTTAAGGTCAACATTAAGCAACACTTTTACTCCCATGTGATGTTAGTGCTAAAATCATCAGGGGTTCAGAGCACTAGATATAAAAATAAAATATATTTGGCTATGCATGTATGTGATGGAGAAGATAAGAAATATATTATAACTGATTTGATTGACTGAAAACTGAATGTTAAGGTTTTCGTGAGACAGAAGGTGTAAGGATAAACTGTAAAGAAATGGGAATGCTGACTAGTGATTGTGTTTGGGGTAGCTGAAATGCATGGAGTTAGGCAATAGGTAACACCTCTAATGACTAGAAGACTCTAGCGAAGGATGAAAAAGTATGAAAGCGCTGGTCTCAGGATTGTATGGGACAGAGAATATGTGGCAGGAGAAAAAGCTGTGATCGAAAATCGTGAGATACCGTCTCTCCCTGAATCGAAGCATTGTTGGGTTTGAAGAATATGAAAGGGTGGTTGTGCAAGGTGATTTCAATGCCAGCGTAGGTGCCAGAGAAAGAGATGGCATAGTTAGCAAGTACAGAAAAATACTGGGATAAATACGTTTGGGAACGTCTTGATTGTTGGAAATATGTGGTTTCCAAAGAAGAATATTCTTAAGTACACTAAGGAAAGAGATTATGTGCTACAAATGGTTTCATTATTATTAATATACGAAGTAGATGGAAAGTCGAAATTCAACGATGTAAAGAGGAGTACCTGAAGATATATCTAATCACTGTTTGGTTGAAGCAAAAGCTAAAGGACATGAATCTGAGCTGCAGATAAAAGAGTGAAAATATTATTGTAAACGTAATTTAGGCAAGTGAGTTTGATAGGAAGGAATTGAGAGTAACATGTAAGAAAAATGCGAGTAGGAAATGGGCTAAAAACACAAATAGGGACGGCGTGTAAAAAATTTAAAGAATGAATCACAGATTCAGCAGAGAATGCTTGTTGTTACAGGTGGTTACGAAGAGGCATAATAGCAATTGGTTGTTGAATGAGAAAACTAAAAGGTTTAGTGATAAAGAAGGTTATCTGAGGTGCAATCGCTTGACAAACAAAAAAAGATCACATTCCGGTAGGCAGGATGACAGACAGCATGCATTCCACGGAAGATATATGGTAGGAGGTCTATGGCAGGACTCTGAGATACGATGCAGTCACTCTTTGGCTAGTGACTACTTGCAAATGTTATGTACGACATGTCTCTATCTGATGGCGATTTTGGTGACGCAAACACCTACTTCATGGTTACCCATTACCCTGCATAATATATTCAGAACAAGCTGGAATTAAGCGTACAAAAAGAAAAGGAAATCTGGAGCACGGCCGATCTACTTTCATGATGCCAATTAGTTTCGCCATTTGAAAGTCGCTTATACTTAATCTTATTAAGAGACAGTCATTAATACTTAATTTCTAATCACGCTCAAGTATACTTTACTTGTTTAACTAGTCCTTTGTAATGACCGTGTAAAACCAGTAACTGACAACCATCGTGAGTGGAGCCTGGCTAAGACAGAGATTAAGAATGGAAGCGCGGGAGATTCACGGGATACTCTGCCTGAGAGCAAAGACGCCCCTCTCTATAGTTTTGTCAAAAACGCTAGAAATGTAAAGATATTTGTCCTACAAGATCTCTCCAGCGTCACCACCTTATTTACCATAGATGGTAGGGGGTAAATGGCATGATGTTGATTAAAATGGTAAGATGGTTGACGCTGATAGAGGGATCCCGGGAGGAAGAATATCATGGACTGCCACGTAGATCAAGTGTTTATTTATTATGAAAACCTTCTGCCAGTGGTTTGGGAGAAAAAGGAAAAGCTAAACTTTTATAATTGGACTTAGAATTTAGCTTTTGATGAAATTGAAAGAGGATGCATGTTACGGCCAACAATTTGAGGGAGTGATCTAAGCCTTTTGTGAATGAGACAACATACACTACGATCATCATCATCATCATCCAGGTGCCATATCCCCAAGGACGTCGGCAATCATGGCTCGCCATTCCTCTCTATTTCCAGCTCTACTATACGTAGATGGAAATTTGACTGATTTGATATAAATGTGGGTATGAGACAAGACTGATATAGATCATGGATGTAGTGATACAGGAGGTCATAGAAAGGATTTTAGATGTAGGGGCAAAGTTGATTGACCAGAAAATGGCTCGTTAGGGGATTATGGAATGGCTGATGCTTGTTAGCGGATTATGGAATGCATAAACTTGCATAAGAGCTTGAAAGTGTTCGCATGAAGATAAAGCTGACAGTAAATGAGAGCAAAAGTAAGATTATGATGATGACTGGAAACCAGAATGACTGAGTTTTGCATGTTAATATGGAAGAGGAATAAGAGAAGCAGTTTACTTTTATAGATGCAAGGGAGTGAGTATAACAGATGATGATAGGAGGATTAAGGAAGAAATGTCACACGAAAGGTACAGCAAGGACAATAGCACGCTGTGTGCCAAAGACCTGGGAGAGGATTGGAGTGTCTATGGAAGCCAAGCCGGTAATATACGAGGGGACATTTGAAACAAATCTTTCTGGAAGTAAAGAGGGGAAGCTGAGTGTAAAAAAAAGATCGAAACTGTCGAGATGAAGTGTTTGCACATTGAATGTGGTTTGAGAAGAAAATTAATGAAAGGCTGAAAAAGGTGTGAATATGTTTTCAGTAGTGATAAAAAAAAAAAGGGAA
This sequence comes from Macrobrachium nipponense, assembly GCF_015104395.2. NCBI lineage: Eukaryota > Metazoa > Arthropoda > Malacostraca > Decapoda > Palaemonidae > Macrobrachium > Macrobrachium nipponense. Next base: position 29,637,232 of record NC_061094.1, on the reverse strand, counting down.
TATGTCTAGGTGGAGATAGAATATGGGTTCAGTGTGTTTTAAGACGGTTCAGACCAGCTGGAAGAACGCAGGACGATAGGTCAGTGAAAAGAGCCTATATACTTCGGAAATGTTAAGAGGAAGAAAGCGGATAAAAGTGGAATGAAAGAAGTGTCTGAAAGAATGGGGTATTTGTACCCGGGAAGCGCCAGAATATTGGCAAAAGGTGAATGGCAGCGGGGGGTGGTGGTGGTGGTGGTTAGAGAAGAGCCTTCTGTGCAGCCGTATGAGACCTGGCATTGTAGACGCTTCATTCCTACGAGTTCATCCAGGAATCGCCTGGTAAAGTGTGAATGTGGCAGTATCCATTGGTTTTTTTCATTTTTTTCATCTTGTACTCTGTGAATATACCTAGTTTTGGGAAGTTTATTATTATTATATTATAAATATAAATAAATATATATATATATATATATATATATATTATATAATATATATATATATATATATATGAATTTTTATCACATCACCGTGATTCATATACATGCATTAAGCTATGAATGTCCTTTAACATCCAATTCGCTCTACCTCGGAATTAATGATTTTCATATATGTTAACCGAAGGGGAATTTTTTAGTTGATAATTTCGTCCTCTCGTGGGTTCGAACTAGCGCACAACGGCCAGAGGAGAAATCAGGACTTCAGTGATGTTATCGACTCGGCATTATAGGACATTTGTAGCTTAATGCATATATATATGTTTATATATATAAATGCATAAAAACGGCTATTATAGACTAGTTCACTCTAGAGAGGAACTAACCCTAAATGACCTGACCTTCAGGCAATCTCAATTGCACTTTTTCCCTTGAAACACACGCACAGTTTACAGAATAGAAAATTGCCGATTTTTTTTGCGCTGTTCCGATAGCGCTTAACCTGCAGACTTCCAAGATTTTCTATCATACATTATTAATTCGTGTTGACGTTAATATAATTTATTTTTCTATTTCCCCGCATCTGCTTTTTTCCAGGTCTTTTCATTAACGCAAATCGAAAGCAATTTCCTCTCCATAAACGATTCAGTGCCGTCGTCACTGTCTCCGTAACGTCAGGAGAACTTTTTTCCATTTCCAAGAAAATAATTACTTCCGGTATAATAACACCGTTGCAGAGAGAGAGAGAGAGAGAGAGAGAGAGAGAGAGAGAGAGAGAGAGAGAGAGAGAAAGTATTGCATTTAACTTCACTTCTGACACTCGCTCACACGACATGGCGAGCCTCCGTACCAAAGGAAATATGTATAGATTCTAGTATCTCTCTGGGATGAACAGTTCAAATCTACTTTGATATCAAGTTTATTCACCTGGAATTATGATCGGTCCAAACTGTTCAAAACGCTTATGGCATAATATCCATTCGGATCATTTTCAAAACATATGAACTATGTTCCTAATCTCTGTCCAGAAATCTCAGAGTTTTAAAACAGTTTTCGAGAAGTCAAAAATTCAGTGTCTGACATTTAAATGATCCTACGTTTAAAACCAAGTGATACTATCATTTACTAGACCAAAAAGGTGGCATTACTTTTTTATTCTAAATATAATTACTTCTTATTGTATAATCAACTTACCGGCCCCTGAACAGAATACTATCAGCATTCACGCATGGGTTGTAGTTTGAGTGTTTCACAAGTATTAGAATGGAAACCACAGTCTTTTTCCTTTTTTTTTTTCCTTTTTTTCTCAACATCTTTATTTCTATGTCAGTCTTCGGGCCACACATATGCGGTTGCCCTATTTCCAAAGTTTTTTTTATCATTCAAGCCTAGACCCCCGGTCAATTATAAATAAGCCTTTGCATAAAGGATGACTGATTTAGCATTAGCAACACGGAGAACTTGGGTCACAATTTCAAAGGCCAACCAACGACAGTGAACATAAGCTAAGTAATGAAAAAAAAGTAAGTTACATTTTCTCATATAAAATGTCTGATAAACAAAATTAAAGATGTAAATTCAATAAGTAAAATTAAATATGTAAATTCATTTCTATACAACAGCGAGCCATTCGTTTCATAGATATCTGCATTGATGCATTTACTTCTTGTTCTTCTAAGTAGTGTAAAGTATATTATTTTAACAAGTCCGGAATGTTTCTTGTTTAACTTCCCCCTTCCCATACACCGTTGACTGGGGACAGCCTTTCCACGACCCGCTCTTTCAAAAGAACTGAGACAACAACAATAAAGTGAAGTTATTTGGGCAGCAATCTTCTTCCCGTTAGCGTCAGAGGCCTGGAAACTCTCGCCTCCTCCAGCACCCTCAGGAAGGCAGGAACCTTGCTGTTAAAGAAACTACTGACGCCATTCTTCACTTGCGAAAGAGACAGGATCAAAGCAGATGTTTTGTACTCTTTCCATTCGCTTTGTCTAGAATAAAAAGAAAGAGCGTTAATAAATGCTCTGTACTCTCAACCTGGCTTCCACAATTATTATCAATTAATGAAGATTTCATCTTATTTTTAAGAATCTTCAACTGCAATATTGTTTTGTAGGTTTTAAATATTACACTAAATTCTGGGAGTAGTACCAGAACATAAATCTCGTGATCGCGAATATACGTAACCGGTCTTAAAGTCAGAAAAGAAAAAAAAGAAAAAGGACGGTATTTCCCTACGGGCAGCAGAGGGGCCCGCAGGAAACCCTGAGAAAACCACAGACCCTTCCTATTTTATTTATTTATTTCGTGTGCGTGCGTCGACTAGCTGAGCACACTGTAGCTCTCGGACGGTTCAGTCTGCGAAGTCCTTTTAAGGTTCGGGGGAAGTATCTGTCGATGTTGTTTTCTTAGTGAACTCTTTTCTTTATTCTTATCTTCTATTCTTTTTAGTCGACTTGCTACTGGATTACTTTGCATCATACATTTGTCCAAAGCAGACAGATTTGTCTATTAGATTACGGGTCCAGATCATGATGTGTCACCGACAGCTCTCTGCTGCTGCTGCTGCCTCAGAATAGAAGTTGTGACATTCTGGGTTCAGGGGAATGCGGCGGAGATCCCCGGTCTCTGAGGGGCTGTCAGAGGAAAGATGAAATAACCTTGTGATGAATGACTTTTCCTGGGGCATAGGGCGCGCGCGCGCGTATACACAAACACACACACTCAAATATGTATATATATATATATATATATATATATATATATATATATGAATTTATATAATATATAAATTTATATATATATATATGTGTGTGTGCATATATACATATATATATTAAATATATATATATATATATATATATACGTATATTTACGAGAGTTACATCCTAAGAAAAATAAGGCAGAAGTTTTAGAAATTAACAAGAAAACTTCCATGGAATCGAATGTATTTAAATAATAAATATAATAAAATCAAAACCGACACATAGCCTGCTCGGGTTTGCCTTCACAAAAGATAACTGAAACACCCAACTATCGAATGGTGAGGTATATAGGTCTTGGCACTGTCTATGGTGCAAGAACAATGGTTGTATAGCCACCATCGAGCATGAGGCTCTCAATTAACGTAATAACCCTGCTTCCACTAAGAGCGACATAAATAATTCGATCAATTAAGCTAAAAGTAACTAATACGAGGTGAAGTGAAGGTCATGAATTCTCCCCCACTGATCACCTTTACTTTGCAAAGACGGTTTGCAGCAACATGAACTTGAGGGACTGAATAGTCGATGGCCAGGATAGAGCGAGTGGGAGATATCAGTTTTATTATAAGGTAATAAATACGGAATGAAAAAGTGGGAAATGCCTTCCTAAGATTCAACCAACAACTGTGGTTCTATCAAAAGTAACGGTTTGATTGTATTAAATTCTGTGCGGCTATTCTTTTTGAATGACTCTCGACACAGTGTCGAAAAACAACGTGACCAATAGACGGCACAAAGCTGTAAACTTAACTCTGAAAACTATGTTAAAATGCGACGTCGTTTTGCAATAAAAGCTTTTATCAATTTCTGGATCAGATTTTATCGTGAGTGATAAGCGTTGAAACGCTACATAGTTCCGTGTATTCAAGGGTTACGGAAAAAGATACTGTACACTAAAAGAACACAAAAGGAGAGTCCCAGAGTTTCCTATGGACCTCTGTCCCACGAGACTCATCTCGGTTACTGAATATTTTTCAGCATTTTTCCATTAAAGGGGACAGCCTCTAGCAGGTGGTGCCTCTCCATTTTTGTACACTGAATTCACATAATGGACGAGGTGGAAGCCCCACGTGCTGCCTTCATCCCTCCAAAACCCGAAACCCCCTCCCCTCCCTCTCACAGAGAAGGTCATCCCCAAGCCTTCATAAACTGTTATTTTGGGAGCAGCGGTAACCCACGAATCACAAAACTCTTAGTCATTCTGAAGTCAGTGGTAACCCACGAATCATAACCCTTCAGAAACTCTTAGTCATTCCGAGGTCTGCGGTCATCGACGATTCACAAGCGTTCAGATATTCTTAGTCATTCTGTGGTCAGCGGTAACCCACGGATCACAAGTCTTCACAAACTCTTAGTTATTCTGAGAGCAGCAGTAACCCAAGAACCACAAGCCTTCAGAAACTCTCAAGTCATTCCTAGGTCAATGACACACGAATCACAAGCCTTCAGAAACTCTCAAGTCATTCCTTGGTCAATGACACACGAACCACAAGCCTTCAGAAACTCTCAAGTCATTCCTAGGTCAATGACACACGAATCACAAGCCTTCAGAAACTCTCGGTAATTCTGAGGTCAGCGGTAATCCAAGAATCAAAAGGCTTCGGAAACTCTTAGTTATTCTAAGAGCAGCGGTAACCCACGACGAATCACACATATGTAAAATCATAGCGGATGTCTGCCTAAACAAGGAGAGAGGGATTAGCGACGTGTCAATTAATCGCAAATAATGAAACGCTGCATCTTACATTCCACAAAAACTGCAGATCAAAGTAGTGGCCTATTAAAAAAAAAACCGCTCTACCTATCATTTTCTCTTCTAATCTACTTAATTCTCCTTCTACCTTCCTTAAATCTTTTAAAACTTAAAACCTCGGCTCTTCCGTAAGCTACAATCACCAATGTTCACATCCATTATCATGTACAGGAAATCATGTGACAGTATATGTGGATAAATATATTCTCGTGATAAAGTATGCACAATCCCTTAGCCTAGTCCTTAGAAAAGGTTTCTCAATGATTCTTCAAAGTCATGATATAAAATGTCGTTCATCAAGTAATTATACTCATTTGACGGGGGGGGAAATATTACCTTGTTTTAAAATGGATCGCCTATATTCGAATACGTACACTGAAATCGTTTCACGGGAATTCGAATAAAGACTAACCAAAATTAAATCAATCTTTTGTAGTCTCTTATAATATATTCTGGCATTTAGCCCAACATGGAACTCTCCTTAAGAATTCCTTCGACCAAAAACTGTACCAGAGCAAAGGTGTCATTTGCATAATACGAAAACTTCTGGGAAAATATGACTTTCGTTATTTACTCGTAGTCAAGAATGCGCGTTTCAGATCAGCTCGGCTGGGCTATAATAGAACCAATGTCCAGGTGAATTAAAAAGAAATATCAGCTCAAGTCCGGGAGAAGGAAATAAGGCAAAATACTTTGCAGTAGCATAGACAAAAGCTAAGGTAGCACACGTATTGTATTGAGAGACAATATAAGCTATTTTCTTTGGTCAAATTTTCTCTCTACATTGGGCACTTTCATCTATTTCTCGTATTTAGAACAATATTGATAATAGCACCAAAAGAGTGCACACGTCTGCAATTAAGATAAGGTCTTGCAATACACAGTACCGCAGTCCACACTTCTCCTATAAAGCTGTTTTTATAAATATATAATTTCAGTGGTTCTCTTTCCTCCTCAAGATAAATAAGTAACCGAGCGTCCCTCGGACTCTGAAGCAGAGAGCGTCCCTCTCCCCTTATTTTCAATTATCTCTCGTGTAACTTTAGCTACGCACGTATTATGACAATGATGGTGCAAGTAGGCCTAATGTTAGGTCGTTATGGACTAACTGCCTTCTCTTTTCCTCCAAAACACCCGTGACTTTTATTTCTGAATTGTTTCTGCCGTGAGAATGAATTATTTGAAAACACTAATCTAACATCAACAAATTAAAAAAACTGAAGCTCTCCTTGTTTACGGCGCATTATTTACTCTCAAAAAGTTATATTTATATATAAAAAAAAAACACTCGTGCTGTCAGTTACAGCAGCTGCTGATGAAAATTAATTCACGGTAAACTATTGTTTATGATGGTATTTATAAACAACCAAGCCAGATTTACCGCTTTCAATTTAAATGAAATGTTTTCTCAACTTAAAAATCCCAATTCAGCTCTCTCATTCTTTGCTTTGAAGCATCCATCATATTTTCCCTTCACTTTCTACTATACGACTTTATCTTAAGACTCTCACTTCCTACTTGAAAACATTCAGTTTAACTGCTCTCTACTCTGAGTTTGACATCCTTACAACTCTCCTATTTACCACACTGAAACTTGAATTACCCCGTTAACTACGTGACGTTTGTACTTTAAAGATATTATTTTCCCATTTTTACAATTGGTTCTGTTTTATTTTCTTTTTTCATCACATATATGTTAATTCTCCCATTTCACACCACAAAATGTTCCTCCTCGAAACACTATCTCAACTGACCATTTTCGATGGCAAACTCTCCCTCGTGCAAACGCTCCTGATTCCTTCCATAAAACTTCCACCTCATCTCAAAACATTTCCTTCGTCTGGTATCAGAAGTCCACTTGGGAAGTTTATCCAAGAGATTAAAATCGCTGGCATAAAAGACACTTAAAGGAAAGTGGCACATACCTTTCAATTTTTGGCAGTTGCTATGCAAAGAACACATTTTTGACTTGATGCCTCGTGATGGAGACGCAAACACACTGAAATGAGAAGATAAATCGTGTTAGCCCTCTGTTTCTAGCACGGAAAAGAAGTCAGTTTTCCAAGTCTCATCAGTCTTCATTTTCATACGACGAACGCGGGCTGCCTCCCACATTGCTGCTGGATGGGCCGCAGGTGGAAAAGTGGAAGGGAAACTATGCATAAGGAAACGGAGGAATCCAAATGAAAGAAAGATTGAATAACAAACTTCACAGGTTTAATGAAAAAAGGGGAAAAATACTGGTGTTTGTAAATAAGTACTACATATGCAATGTCAAAGATATATATATATATATATATATATATATATATATATATATATATACATATATAATATATATATATATATGTATATATATATATATATGTGTGAGTGTGTGTGTGTGTGTGTGTGTGTGTGTTTGTGTGTGAGTACATAACTTGCACATATGTACAATGAAATATGAATTAGTAATGGAGACAGGACTGCTTTGCTTAGAAGTTAGTAAAGAACAAAGTTATATGTGCATCCCATCAGGCAAATGGGAAAGAATCTTTAGGCGTGTTAGTACAGAAACTGATAAGCGACACAGAAACAAGAGAAGAAAGAAGAAATCAAAGAGAACAGACGCAGGGAGAAAATGTAAGGAGTGAGATACTGGAAAAGGGAGGAACTATCCTTCAGTCCACTGGAATCGCGTTTAAAATGATACGGGAAAAATATAAAGGATGATTTGTGCCATAAAAAAGTAAGGACTAGTCGAAGAAGGGACACGAGGAAAGGAACGCTTAAAATATAACAATGTCTCAAACAAGGTATAAATAAGGCAAATACAAATCTTTTTACAAAAGATATGAAGAGAGTTCCTGTATCAAGTATCACCCAGTCAAAACACATCATATAAATTTTAGCAACAAATTCAGTGATATGACTATGCAGATTCTTGAAGGAAATTTACAAGTATTCTGAGGACATTAGAGGACAATTATATTTTCATTAAGACATAAACCAGAAAATATACCGGAAAATGGAATGGAAACAAGTGTGATGAACAGAGGACAGAAACAGGCGAAGAAAACTGAATGAAAAGGCCTTTACAAGAAGATACATGAATAAGAAAATAACTACAGCGAAGTCATTGGTATAGAATACAAAAATGAACAGAGCAACAAACCAAGAGAAACAGAAGGGGAAAAGGAAGTAAATACCTCATCAAAGATAGGAAAGAAAGTAAATATCTTATCAACGATAGAAAAGGAAGTAAATATAAAAAATGGAAAAGAAGGTAAATATCTTATTGACGACTTAAAAGGAACTACTATGAGATTCAGGGTCTCTGTAACACGGTTTTTTGGACTTTGCTCCTTGTCAAAGCATCGGATGTAGCTGAAAGTTGACATATGTATATTTTACAACCCCACACAAATTTTGTCAGCATTATCAATAACCTAAACCCGATAGTTTTGATTTTTATAGAGTAAAAATGAACTAGCCGACGCCATGGCCAATGATTACGAGCCAAGAGTCGAAAAACATTCATTACGTAAGCAAGGTAAACAAACACCTTTTGACTAAATGTTGCCCCGCCCATCCACCAGACAGAAATGCCATCGGCTCTGAAACCCAAAGACTTTATGAATGGCGGAACGATACATAGATGTGGGTGGGGTATCAGTGCTAGCGTAGTAATATTACTGTAGCAGTAGTGCCGCAACAGTATAGCAGTAATATACATGAATTAAACGTTTAGACCAACTGCTGGGATCCTTGAGGATCATTTAGCACTTCTTACAACTACTCGAGAAATTTTTTTTTAGCCATGCCAAGAAGTTAAATTTTCTAATCCAGCAATGCCCATGGTAGCCTTCAGTGTTATCCTGAATTATAACGAGGCGAAAGTGGGTGGAGCCTCATGAAGTCACCATTCTGACGATAATTATTGGTGAAGGTTTAAAGCCAATATACGGTTCAGGCTATTTTTTTTCAGTAAATAGGTAGATAGCCAATAAATAAAAATTGCTTGACATTGGATATAGCAGTTATCAAATCAAGCTTGTCTACTATGATTTTGGTAATTACCAACTATTCCCTACATCTTGTCAATCTGATTGTGACCTATAAAGTAGACTGTAATTTCTTTGGAAACTTGTTTTTGTATTTATTAACATATTTTGTTGGTTTGTTCATTATAACAATTATCAGTGGGGAGGTTCCAGAGTTCATAAAGGTGTACTGCTTTGCTTGTATTTAAATTTGTATGTCATTGTTGCCAGAGGTTTAGCCTTCGTTACGTATAGCCAATCATCCATCGAGAAAGAAGGAAGAAATGATGTCATAAGTTACGTAACGAGTGCGTTCGAAACCTTTTCTCTGAGTAAGTTGGCCCGTCTTCAAAAAAGGTCACTTTTACGTTATAAGTACCATATTTATTCAACCTACGTAGTGCAGAATACACTCAAAATTTATGTGTTGATATAATATGTATTCTGAATAAGCGTTATATTTATGAAATGCATAGATAAAAAGTTATTGCGAAAAAACCGTGTTACAGAGGCCCTGAATCTCATAGTAAATAACTTATCAATGACTGAAAAGAAAGTACTAAATATCTTATCAGCTATAGAAAAGGAAGTAAATATCTTAACAATAGAAAAGGAAGTAAATACTGTATCAACGATATTAATGGATGTAAATATGTTACCAATGATAGAAAAGGAAGTAAATATCTTACTAAAAATAGAAAAGGAAGCAATATTTTAAAAGGAAATTTGTTATCAGCGATAGAAGAGGAAGTAGATATGTTATCTAAAAGAGGAATTTATCAGCGATAGAAGAGGAGGTAAATATGTTATCTAGAAGAGGAATTAATATCTTATTACGATAGAAAAGGAAGTAAAAATCTTATTAACGACAGAAAAGGAATAAAATATCTTACAAATGATAGCAAGTAAGGTAAATGTCTTATGAATGATAGAAAGGGAAACAAGTATCTTTAAAAGAAGTAAACACGTTATTAGCGATAGGAGAGGAAGTAAATATCTTCATAAGGATAGAAAAGGAAGTAAACATTTTATAAAGAATAGAAAAGGAAGTAAATATCTTATCAACAACAGAAAAGGAAGTAAATATCTTATCAACGACTGAAAAGGAACTAAATAATTTTTAAACGATAGAAAAGGAAGCAAATATCTTATAAACAATAGAAAAGGAAGTAAATATCTTATAAGCGACCGAAAAGGAAATAAATACCTTATCAATGATAGAAAAGAAAATAAATATCTTATTAACGATAGAAAAGGAAGTAAATATCTTATAAGCGACCGAAAAGGAAATAAATCTCTTATCAAAGGTAGAAAAAGAGGTCAATTTCGACTGAAAGACAAGAATAACAATCATAAATAAAAATAAACAGAGATAAGCTCACAAAGAGGGAGCAACCCATCGAGTGTAAACATCTCTAGCTGCAGGAGCTTTTAATCTCAACAATTCAAATCGTCATAATTAAGTTTTATCAGGTAGCGGTATAACTGTAAAACATAACCATAGTACATCAGTGATGTAATGGCCAGCAAGACGCTACAACTGCAGCGGTTATTCAGCGAAAATCCGTAAATATTCTGAAAATCGACAAAACATCAGTATGAGCGCACCAACTGACAAAAGCTCTGGAAAGAAATGCCGATACGCAATCATGTATGCACATGTGGCATCTATAAATTTCTTGCTGAAACAGCTGTCGGTTTTGGAATAAAAAATATAGCAGCATAGCAGCAGTTTTTTTTGTTTATCCCTTTACGTCTAGAGCCTTGAAGACTGGAAGAAATGCTGGCGATATTGGAAGTGTTGCCACTACTAAGTTATAGACGCCACAGGTGCATTACCACTTCAAGATAAAAAGAAAATATTGAGGCAGAAAAGCATATACAAGCACACACACACACACACACACTATATATATATATCTATATATATATATATATATATATAATATATATATATATGTATATATATATATATAGATATATATATATATAGTGTGTGTGTGTGTGTGTGCTTGTATATGCTTTTCTGCCTCAATATTTTCTTTATTATCTTGAAGTGGTAATGCACCTGTGGCGTCTATAACTTAGTAGTGGCAACACTTCCAATATCGCCAGCATTTCTTCCAGTCTTCATAAAAGGAACTGCGTTCCTTTTATGACGCAGTTCTCTGGATTCTCGAATATGACGTAATTCTTGATGATACAATTGGTGTAAATAGCTTTGTTGCAGAGGCTACCCTCCACAAGTGTTCTTTTTAGTAATGTAACCGTTCATTTCACACACACATGCATATATAATATATATTATGTGTGTGTTTTTATTTGTATATATATACATTATATATATATATATATATATATATATATATATATAATATATGTTACATATATACAAATATAAAACACACACATAATATATATTATATATGCATGTGTGTGTGAAATGACGGGTTACATTACTAAAAAGAACACTTGTGGAGGGTAGCCTCTGCAACAAAGCTATTTACACCAATTGTATCATCAAGAATTACGTCATATTCGAGAATCCAGAGAACTGCGTCATAAAAAGGAACGCAGTTCCTTTTATGAAGACTGGAAGAAATGCTGGCGATATTGGAAGTGTTGCCACTACTAAGTTATAGACGCCACAGGTGCATTACCACTTCAAGATAATAAAGAAAATATTGAGGCAGAAAAGCATATACAAGCACAAACACACACACACACACACTATATATATATATAGTGTGTGGGGGTGTGTGTGGGGGCTTGTATATAATATATATATATATATATATATAGATATAACGATTATATACGATATATATATATATATACAATTATATAGTATATATCTATAGATATTAGGTATAATATATAGATATAGATACCTATGATATATATGTATGATATGTATATATACATATATATATATATATATATAATTTAATATCTATATATATATATGATATATATATAATATATATATGTATATATTATATATATATATTATATATATATCATACATTATATAATAATTATTATATATATACATATATATTATATATTATCATTATAATATATATACTATATATATACTATATATATATATATATATAATGTAATATATATATATATACATATATATATATATATATACACATTAATAAGCAAGTTATATATATATATATATAATGTATATATATATATATATGTATATAAATATATTATATATATATATATATATATATATATATATATATATGTATATATACTATATATATATTATTATATGATTAAGTACATATATTACATAAAAAACAACACACATAATATATATTATATATGCATGTGTGTGTGAAATGAACGGGTTACATTACTAAAAAGAACACTTGTGGAGGGTAGCCTCTGCAACAAAGCTATTTACACCAATTGTATTATCAAGAATTACGTCATATTCGAGAATCCAGAGAACTGCGTCATAAAAGGAACGCAAAACAGACGGCAAGAGAACCATCCTTGGTGAGCAACCCGTAAAATAATTCTGCAATAACTAGCGTTAATACAAGGAAAGTGAATGCAAAACGCAAGGATGAAAGTGCGGACGTTCGTTGCAATGCCCACTTTTGAAAACGATCACGCACGAAATTGAAGACACAAACTTTTATCTAATATCTGCTCGTTCTTCGTAAAACAACCTCCACATAAATATGCAAAAATCAACATCATTGGAAAAACTACTGACTCGAATTACGGAACCGAAATGTCGAATGTTAAGAGATGAAAGTTGCTCAAAATTGAATGAGTTGGGAAGAATAATAATTCCCGACAGAACAATTAAAAGTTCATTCACTTGGAACTTTTCTATCGGGATCAGCACTGTACACTCTGAGACATTGTTAGTCAAGCCTCAATAATCTTAAATTCCCCCCTTAACCCCCTTACTCCACTTTCAATCCCCCCCAGAGGCCAAAATGAATATATGAATTTCACGAGGGCATTATTGTGGTATTAAATCTATTAAGATGGACTCATAAATATGCAATGGCATTTTCGATTACCATTGATTATATACTGCCAGGTCTACTCTATGGCCTAATGTAATAAAATGGTAATCAAACGCTAATATTGCAGTATCTCAGGAACGAAGCTGCTTTACCAGTAAAGGATGGGCATATGAGACGGCATTAAAAATAGTCACAAGCTAACAACAAGAATTTGCAACGACAGTAATGATGACGGTAATAATCATGAACTAAACGGGACTTTGTCTTTAGTGAAACAAAGCTTGAACGATCTATTCATGAATATAGAATGCACTGAATGGAGTGTGAGTATCAAACGGAGCACCACACGCCGCAATTACTTAGTGAATTAAAAAATCCCGACGGATTACCGCCTCTGGTGCTGGTTCTCTCTATCCATTCTCAGAATTTGTAATCTTCTCCATAAAGGTATATTTTTTCTTCGATTGTTAACATCTTCAGTCTTTAAAGGGGCAGATATATGCTTCATCTAGGTGCTAGATCCCACTCTTGTTTCTTCCTTTTTGACTTATTATTTTTTTTTTTTCAACGCGGAACGAGATTAGAGGGTAAGTTGCATCTTCGAGTGCCCTTGGTATGACACAGAAAGGGAACGCTAACAAAACAGTAAAGGTAATGGAAAAACAGCCATTTTCTCTTGGGGCAACTGACTCCATATGGTAAACCTTTCCTGTTAATAATTATGACTGGAAAAGTGTCATCCAATCGGCTTTTCCTGACCCTTAAGTAACATACAAAGCAGGTGCAATGAACAGCAGTGGCCCACCAAATTTTAAGAAACCAAAAAGTTTCTAATAATAATAATAATAATAATAATAATAATAATAATAATAATAATAATAATAATAATAATAATAATAATAATAATAATAATAATAATAATAATAATAATAATAATAATAATAATAATAATAATAATAATAGGTATTATTGAAATATATTGCTGCATCAGCTGCATTTAACTTTATTTTTCTAATAACTGCTTTCTCTCTGCTATTGCAACTGGCGAGTGTTGCGTCGATGTGATTCATCAGGAGGAGTCAATTTCAGGGATATTATTGCATCAAATTTATTTATTACACAAAGAAACTTTCTCCAACCAATAGGAGGCAGGCACTGCGCCAACAACCAATGGAAAATCAGCGAGCGGTTGACCCCCTTCTGACCTACCACTATATATTGAGTAGAATCTAGACAGTGACAGCTTTTACACACCTTTGGTGGCGACGGCTATCCAGGTTCATTCAAGACCGGATACCCGACTCCATCTTCATCGACTCAGACAGCGACCCCGACAGTGACAATGACAACTAAATAACCCAGTAAAAACCAGATAAATAGGAAATTGAATTAAAACACCGGTGCCTCACCCAAGAAACAGAAATAGATTTAGGAATGGCGTTAAGGATTTAGAATTAAGGTACAAAAAATTTAAGATTAAATATATTGATGTATGACAGCGGGTGAATGAAACCTCTCGAGTGGAAGTGTGTGTGAATGATCACATCACTAAGTAAGCAGTACATTAATCATTAGGTAATCTGTAATAACCAATGTAGCTACTACCCCACTAACACCAAAACCATAGAAAAACAAAAGGGAAAGGCGATATCTAGAATGGCGAGGAGTTTTGTACACTTGCTTAACAAGCCCGCCACAAAAAAGAAAAAAAAAAAAAAAAAAAAAAAACTGACCTTCTAGTCACATTCGGGAAAAGAGCCCGAAAACTATCGCTTCTAACAAAAGTGGACTTACTACTACTGCAAAACACCCTGGTTCGAGTTCTCCTTGCCCATCCCCCTGTAGGGGGGAGTGGAACATATGACGATCCTAATAGTGAGATCGACAGAATGACTCTCAAACACATTACAAAAACTTTACAACATGCACTATACTGAACATTGCATGACAAAGGGGTCTGCCCCAATATTTTTCCCTGCCCCTAACACCTTCCTTTCTCCCAACCTTATGCCCCCTTCCAAAACAACCTTACCTACCTTCCGGGGGACCCTAGGGGTTCATACCCGATTGGCAATCGGACCCCCACTCCATCCTATCCCCCCATTGCATTCATCTCCTCCGTGATCATACTCGGATGATACCGAGAGAAACGTCGGCCACTAAAGAATTCGACTATAAACCAACATTGACTTATACCTTGATTTATTTATTTACTTTCAGTAATAAATAAATCTAACGCAATATTATCCCTGAAATTGGATCCTCCTGATGACTCATATCGGCGCAACACTTGCTAGTTGCAATAGCAGAGAGAAAGCAGTTATTAGAAATAGAAAAAAAACTATTTACAAGTTGAATGCAGCTGATGCAGCAATATCTTTCAATAACACTTGTTTGAAAGACGGTCTACTTCCAGAATATAATAATAATAATAATAATAATAATAATAATAATAATAATAATAATAATAATAATAATAATAATAAGCACAACATTTCTACTGTTTACCACATTCTATAAGTCACATAACGTTTACACACATTCTGAAATGCAAAACAGCTCATCATCAAATAAATAATACAAAAATAAGCAAAAGCCTAGTCTTACAAAATCATTTACAAGACACAGCAGTAAAACCTATCACTTGTCTATGGTTCCCCGCAAAATGACGCCGAAATATTTTCGAGACGTGAAACAGCCTATACCACAAAGTTTCCAAAGGCATTTACCCTTCAAGGCTTTGTTTGGCCGGTAAAGTCGTATTCGCTGAAAACAGGTCATCACTCGACAATTCTTGGAGTGTCAGGCGTCATTCACTCAGCGTCTATGCCTGTCGCGGCTGTATTTCTTCACCATAACTCGTTGTAAGAGACCCTCGACAAATCTCGAGAGCTGAATGATGAGCGTTAATGAGACTCCGCGACTTCCCGATCAAGATACGGCAATGAGAGCCTACAGAGGTGATTGACTGACAGGCTCCCCTGAGTTCGGGGAGAAATCGCAAAACATTCTCAAAACCTGTCTCCTTGGTTCTTGGTTGACTGCCTATTAAAAAGTTGCGGGAATTATAATTGGGAATTGGTGGCTTGGGCTGCAAGTCAGTTCCGAGTAACGGCTAAACTTCCTTGGGATCGAAGTGCCTTACTTGCTCGTAATTGGAATACGCTGGGAGCACATCGACTCTCGCAAGAGGGCGACTTTAAATGATTAGATCATCATCCGAACTTACAATAGACGGTTCTCTTCCTATTGACTTGAGAAACTGTTACTGTGGCATTGCTAGGAAATTGCTTACGACTTGGCGATAAAGTCTCCTCACTATCAGGCGTCCGTCCTACGGTATATTACTCCGTCTGTTAAATGGCTTATCATCTAACTATGTATTTCTCCATCTTCTGATTTCCTTGCTTTTCATAATCCCCGCTTTTTAACTTCTTCTTTAAACATGAGGCTTACCGCTACGTCTTTCATTTTTCTATCGTGGGATCGATACAGACACTCGTGTTTCCCGTCCAGTCGGCTTTCTCGTATATTGTTTGAAATACTTCAATAAAAGAAAAAAATATCATTTCACGCTTCATAGAAATAAGTGATTAAATCTTCATTGCGAATCTTAAGCACTGAGGTCCTTCAGACTACTAGCCTAGTCTTTTCGATAGAGATGGGGAAGCCTGAGTATTTTCATAAAGTAGGGAAAGACTGAGTCTTTTGACAAATCACCGTAAGCCTGAGTCTTTTGATAAAATAGGGAAAGACAAAGTCTTTTGGTGAATCAGGGAAAGCCCGAGTCTTTTGGTAAAATAGGGAAAGACGGGTCTTTTGGTGAAGTAAAGAAAGCCTGTGTCCTCTGATAAAGTAGGGAAAGACTGAGACCTTTGATAAAGTAGGGAAAGCCTGAATAGGGCTTGATAAAGAAGGGAAAGCTAGAGTCTTTTGATAAAGTAGGGAAAGCCTGAGCTTTTTGGTAAAGTAAGGAAAGCCTGAGTCTTCTGATAAAGTAGGGAAAGCCTGAGCTTTTTGGTAAAGTAAGGAAAGCCTGAGTCTTCTGATAAAGTAGGGAAAGCCTGAGTCTTTTGGTAAAGTAGGGCTAGACTGAGTCTTTTGATAAAGTAAAGAAAGCCTGAGTCTTTTGATAAAATAGGGAAAGCCTGAGTTTTTTGGTAAAGTAAGTAAAGCCTGCACCTTTTAATAAAGCAAGGAAAGCCTGAGTCTTTTGGTAAAGTAGGGAAAGACTGAGTCTCTTGATAATGTAGGGAAAGCTGGAGTCTTCTGATAAAGTAAGGAAAGAGTGAGGTCTTTTCATGAAGTAGGGAAAGACTGAGTCTTCTGATAAAGTAGGGAAAGACTGATTCTTTTAATAAAGTAGGGAAAGACTGAGTCTTTTGATAAAGTAGGGAAAGAACCCCGAGTCTTTTGGTAAAGTAAGGAAAGTCTGCATCTTTTGATAAAGTAGGAAAAGCTGAATAGGGCTTGATAAAGTAGGGAAAGCTGAATAGGGCTTGATAAAGTAGGGAAAGCTGAATAGGGCTTGATAAAGTAGGGAAAGCTGAATAGGGCTTGATAAAGTAGGGAAAGCTGAATAGGGCTTGATAAAGTAGGGAAAGCCTGAGACTTTTGATAAAGTAAGAGAAAGCCCGAGTCTTGTGATAGAGCAGGGGAAATTCTGGGCGACGCTTTCAGGGTGGAATCTTTCCCGTCTGCAGATGAAATAAGTCATATACGAGAGCAAGGTAAACCGGCCTGGCGGCAATCTTTCATTTTCCTTGCAAATGAAATGAACCCGGAGGAGTAAAGCTCTCCAGCACCGTTGTTCGTAATTGCAAGACAGTTTATAAACAAAACCAGAAAATGAATAAATAAATCAACGTATCGCAGCAACTCTAATAAATGGTTTGTCTTTGTTCGTAAACTATTACCTACTAGATTTTAGCATAAACGATTTTGTAGAAACCACTTTGCAGATTTTAGGAACTGTTTCCATTTCAATAGACGCTTAACTGAATTTTGCTGATAAGCAAATGTAGTGTTACAAGTAAGTAGTCCACGAGTAGCAGGTTACCTTTCTAACATTGCAGTAAATTGTTATAAGCTAAGCGCGTTTTATGCTTTCCTATATGTCGTAATAATTTCCAAAACTTCAAAAGTTTAAAGATATCATGGTGGTTCACCAAAAACCCCTATAAGCCACCAGATAAAGCGTAGAAGAATCTTACCAGCGATTCGTGGAAGTAGTGTTTCAAGTGAAATTCAGTAGGAAATTATTTTAGTAAACAGTAAACACCTACTATAATAGATCCACAATCCTTAGTCTTCACACCAGGAAATATAATCCTCGTCAGCAATTATTTATTAAAAATCTTTTCATGCTAAATAACTACGAAATGGGTGTCAGTTACTAAATCTGTTATTACCATTTTTCTTGGCCATTCTCTCTCGTACGGTTGATGTATTCATATGTAGTACGGTCAAGGTTTAACGTTTTAATTAGAAAGACGCTTTTTTCCTGTGAGGACTAATGAAACTTTCCCAGCGTTTAATACGAATATTTTCTCTCCAGATTTAATGTTGTAATGATGACAGGCACTACTCTAAATTACTTTGGTCAAAATGACGGTAAAGGAATTCTTTGGGGCTGTAACACACACAGAGAGAGAGAGGAGAGAGAGAGAGAGAGAGAGAGAGAGAGAGAGAGAGAGAGAATATTCATAATCATTAACCTTTAAATTTGATGAAAGGATAATTTTTGGCTATTACACCGCGAGATTGTTTCGAAATGAGTTTTACGAATAGATTCATTATAATTGAATAAGTTCACACTTTGCTGTATAACTGGTAAGACTTCTGTTGGTGGCTCTTAACTTCTCAACAGGCATAACATCAGCGATTAGGAATCTTTTTTGAATCTCTGGCTGCAGCTGAGCAGATGATTCCATTTTATAGTTTTTTTTTTTAACTTTCTGTAAAAGAAAACTATTGATATGGCTTTGTCTGTCCGTCCGCACTTTTTCTGTCCGCCCTCAGATCTTAAAAAGTACTGAGGGTAGAGGGCTACGAGATGGTATGTTTATGAGCCACACTCCAATCATTACACATACTAAATTGCAGCCCTCTATCCTCAGTAGTTTTTACTTTATTTAAAGTTAAAGTTAGTCACGATCGTGCGTCTGGCACCGCAATAACACCACCGGGCTAGGGATGAACGCTTCAGGGGTCGCGGTTGAGTTACATGGGCCGTGACTGTTTCATAAAGCATTATACGCTGTACACAAAACTCGATTGCGCAGAAGAAACTTCGGAGCATTTTCTACTCGTGACACGTTGGTTTCTGAAGAAAGCTGGCTCCGGATATTTAGTGAACTATAACAACTAACTTCGTTTCAAGCTGTGCAACTAATTCAAGATGTTCAGTTGTCACCGGCTTTACAGGTGACCTCCTCTGCTATATTTAGTTGTACTTCTGCCATCCGCTGTTTAAAAGGCTCCAAATTGGCCGTAAACTTCAACTCACTTGCGCTGGAGATTTCACTTGAAACATTTTCCCATTCGTTTAGTAGACTTTAATTATGAGGCTGGCAACTGGGGTAAAGTCGACCCTAATTCTACTGATAAGTGAGCACGGTTTTGAAGTTCTTCCATTTATACAACTGACTCCCGCTGTGCGCTCGTTTCCTGTGCTAAACCTTGTTCCAGCTCTGCTCCGAGTACTGACAGCATTGCTAATATTGTGGCTGATATATTTGCAACTCACTGACAACAGCGTGGACGATCATTGTACCTGAATATATGTAGGCCATTTTGCTCCCTCATTCTTATACAAGAAGAAAAAATAGACTATAGAATATAGGATGAAGGACAAGCGCTTGGACCTATGAGGTCATTCAGAGCTGGAAGGGGACATTGACAGTAAGGTCTGAAAGGTGTAACAAGAGGAAAACCTCGTAGTTTCACTATAAAACAATTGTTATAAAGAGTAGAAAGCCACATGGAAGAAAGAGAATATGAACGGAGGTACAGTGAAAAGAATTCCTAGATAAAGGCTGCTCCTACACAAAAATCTTCTCCAGCACTCCTATCTGCCCACGTATTAGTTGAAGAAAATTAATATCAACATGTTTGAGTATTAGCGCCAAAATACCTGACTCTCCTTTTCCTTCGGGTCTAGTTTTTGTTAGTAAGCATCACATCCATTATTACTTCCCCTACCTACCCCGACCCTCGAGGGTAGACAAACAGGTTTGCAGAGGGAGGGCCAGGGCCAATGTCTCTCCTACCCTCCCGATCCCTTACCTACCCGCCCTACCTAGGACGGATAAACCGGTTGGCAGGGGGAGGGTGGTGGTTTCAAGGCTCCCTACTGTCATCCAGGGTGGGACAAACAAGATCCACTCGGATATTATTATTATTATTATTATTATTATTATTATTATTATTATTATTATTATTATTAATTAACGCTCTGCACAATCCGCAGAATATTCTAAGTGTCTGTACATACCTATGGCTAGTAAGGTTCAACAGTATAGAAAATCACAGACTCTAAAGTAAGATGAAATTAAATATCGTACCATTACACTATATAATAATAATAATAATAATAATAATAATAATTAATAATAATAATAATAATAATGTTACTACAACGCGGGTACTTACAAAATCACATGCTTTAATTAGGTCTGGAAAGTTAAAATATCAAAATATAACTATTGTCACTTGACTAATGGCAGCTTTCGGTGGTGAAAAAAAAGAAAGAAGAAAAAAAGTAATCTGCAAGTAAGCGATTAAAGAAAGCAGAGTAAAAGACTGGCACAAAACATCACTGCTCCTACATACGTACAGCAGAATCCAAGAATAGAAAACTATCTCGATCCATTAGCTTATTAATAGGTGACCTTTACAAATACAAATAGCGGTTCCACTTGAAAAGTAAAGAAAGAAAAACAGCAAATTAATTCCACCAGCTCAGCGATAACTGGTTTCATTTGCCTTTGATATAGAGGCACAAAGGACAGCGGGCAGGCAGGCAGCCAGTGGGACTACAGGGTCATTCATTGTAGCATGAATGATGATTATCTTTCCCTACCGCTGTTGTTGTTCACTTCGCGGATCATATGAATGTTGCGGCCATTTTCCCAAAGCAAATACTACATCTTTCAAAGCTGCTTTTCCCAACTGTCACTGGTCTACAGTAAGCGCTTCATAGCATGCGGTCATGTCACAGCACTACATGCAATGCAGGTAATGCGTGTAGGTAGGAAATACTTTTAAAAAAACGAAAAGCATCATTTTAGAAGAATCAGGGAGGGTGGCATTTATTAACTCCTCATAATCGGACGAGTAGTACTCAGGGAGTGCTCAGATGAAGAAGAAAATCCACGTGTTTTCCTTTTCCGAAAAGGGATCAAAACATGACGGAGCTTTCCGGAGTCTGCCCAACTTATTTCATCAATCAGACTGATAACGTGAGCCTCTGAAGAGCCTAATCAGATTGCTTTAGAAATCTGCATCATAATCAGACATTCCGGGAACCATCTCAACTCCCTTACCAGCCTGTATACTTGTCACTGAGAAATGAGCAGCCTCTCAAACATGTCCGCTATTTCTTCGGAAAATATTCAATCGGCTTCCTTTATCACAACATGTTCGAATTCGTTCTGCCGATATCTGCCCTCCAAATTCAACGTCATCGTTGAGAAAAACAACGATCATGACGAAATCTCCAGCAGTGAAATATCTTCCCAAATAGGTTTTTCTTAAAATCAGTCCACTTGAATATATAACAATTTGAATTCCTCATCGAGCATAATTTCTCTAAATACATATATTTAACTATTGAATGAAAATACCCCAATCACAGGTTTTTCACAAATAATTTAACGTCAAGATCCATTTTTAAATACATCGCTCTCTCACTGCTGAATCATAGATGAATTCTGCGCAGAGAGCTTGCACAGTATTACCATCTTCATACACCTTTACTTAATCCAAATAGTTTTTAAGTTGTATTATTATATCTCTTGGATAACCTTTAGCCATCCTCACTCATATATATATATTATATATATATATATATATATATATATATATATATATATATATATATATATATGTATGTATGTATGTGTGTGTGTGTGTGTGTATGTATGTATGTATGTGAGTGTGTGTGTGCGCGCGCGCGTAATAGGACATGTATGTGTAGAAGAAACATGCGCATTTTCAGTTGCAACCTTATTTTTATCCATCACCTACGTTTCGGGATACAAATCCCATCTTCAGGGCTAAAAAACATGGAAAAATTAAAATTCTATGCATTAGGAATCAGACTATAATGAGGCACAGTAGTAAATAATACTTTAAATTATTTATCTATATAATTTTTAAAGTATAATTTACTACTGTGCCGCATTCTAGTCTCATTCATAATGTATAGAATTTTCATTTTTCACCGTTTTTAGCCCTGAAGATGGGACTTGTATCGCGAAACGTAAGTGACGGATAGAAATAAAGTTGTAACTGAAAATGCGGAAGTTTCTGCTGGCCACATTCTTCCTATTAAAGATCCGACTTTCTAGAAGCGACAATACCATTCATTATATATGCAGACAAAAAGACAGTATCTTTCTAGACAGCTACATAGAAAAACAAACTTCACTCAAATAGCCAACAAGTAAATAGAAGCAACCCTTTTCACATTATATCAGCAATATCATTACCTACCCTGGCAATATTAGATTCAATGAGGATCTCGTTTTCAGTCTCAAGTTTTGTTTCCTACTCAACCGGTACATAAGTGATCATAAATCCCACCTTTTACTTCTCGCAGATTCTCCTTCTCTTTCTCGCTCGGAAAGCGGCTCTCTCTCTCTCTCTCTCTCTCTCTCTCTCTCTCTCTCTCTCTCCCTTCCATATGTACTCTTTGGGTTGTTTTTTTAAACCTTTGGAAAAATGTCCTCTATTGGGTAACCTTGAGACAACTGACATCCCTCAGGCTGTGCAATCCGATTTTACATTTTGAGACAAGCTTAGGAATTCGCCTCTTGCTCCTTATCTCCCATAATCTTGCAATATTCAACACTTCAAGAAAGGGATTTATCCCATCTGTTATTTCAACCGCTGTTTTCATCCTCGTGATTCTGTCAGCGCAAGTCTAGATAAAGTCACTTGGTCTGCACATGACACACTCGTACACACACACACACACACACACACACACATTATATATACCTATATATATATATATATATATATATATATATATATATATATATATATATATATATATATATATATATATAAAACATAAATATGTGTTTATTGTGCACATTACACCGCAAACATATAGTTAAATATCCAATTCAGTATACACTGGGAATACCTTACACCAGAAGGGGAATTATAACTGATAAGTTCTACGTCTCAGGCAGGATTCGATTCTATGCCTTCTATACAAATAGCGATGGACAGTGACTTACATTACCCAGCCATCGTGAGAGATATCAGTTGATATCAACTCAGCTGTAGTATATAAGCTGCCGAATGTAGGTTTGCACTTAGAATCGATATTAACCCATCTGACAGCTGATTGGTAGGTTTGTAACACTCGCCAATTATTCATTGTTGTCTCTTCTGCACGAGTGGCCTTTTTCATATTCACAAATATTACGCCATAAATATCGTTTAATATCCTATTCACTCTATCTCTTGAGACTAACTTACTGCCAAGGGATATCTTAATTCCCTTTGAGTGTTAGTTACTTCCCAGGTATGGTGAACTGGGTGAACTGGATATTAGAATATATTATTGACGTTAAATTCCTGAGTATAAAAAATGCCATGCGTGTGGGTATGTATGTGTATATGTATGTTTATGTATGTATACATATATATATATATATATATATATATATATATATATATACATATATATATTGTACTTGAGCATAATTGCGCGCGCGCGCGCGCACAAACACGCACACGCGCGCACACACACACACACACACACACACATATATATATATATATATATATATATATATATATATATATATATTATATATTATATTTATATATATATATATATATATATATATATATATATATATCTATATATCTATGCTATATATATATATATATATATATTATATATCATATATTATATATATTATATATATATATAGATATATTTATATATATCTATATATCTATATAATATATAATACTATTCTATATATATATTATATATATAATAATATATATATATATTTAATATACTTACGTTGCTGAGTGGAAAATGAACACTGTAGCCACATACGTATACATTTACCAAAGTCGTTTAACAGCAGACTTAAGTTATACGACTTGAAACAAAGTTAGGAGTTAAAGGCCTCTGTAGAACGGCCAACCTTCCCAACCTCATGCAGTTACATGTTACAACTTTGACAGCTCTTAACTACAAGAGAAGTGTAACGACTGCACCATTCCCCAAGTGGAAGGTGAAATCGGCCAAAGTGGTCACAGTGACTGGCTGAGTGGTGCAGACTCGGATCACCTATCGCCTCTGACCCACAGACTGCCCATCAGTCTAACCAGTAGTCAATGGGTATCAGCGTCCGCTGGGGTAAAAAGAGAAAATAAACGAAGGAGTGCTTTGGAACTAGCTCCCACACACCTGGGGACCTACTAAGAAGCTAAGGGTTTGTACATTTCAGGCACTTCCCCCACCAGGGAAAAGGAGAAAGGGCCGTAAAATGAATATAAGGTGAATATATATAGTATATATATATATATATATATATATAGTATATATATATATATATATATATATATATATATATATATATATATATATATATATATATATGAATTTTCATCACATCACCGAGATTCACATACATCCATTAACCTACAAATGTCCCTTAACATCCAATTCGCTGTACCTAGGAATCAATAGTTTTTCATATATGTTTACCGAAGGGGAATATTTTAGTTGATAATAATTTCGTCCACTCGTGAGATTATTGATGTATTAAAGTTGCTAAATCCACGCTATTTTTAAAATACCACAAACTACTTTTATGAATGTCCAATTTACCTTTATAAGTGTGAGGACTCGTCACTGACTTGCACCGCCATATTTGGCTGTTACTGCAAACCAAGCATTAAATCGTCAAAACTCACAGATCGCCTTTTGTACGTCAGTTAAGACAACAGATTTCCCTTCAAGTTGGCTCAGCTCCTTTTTGATGTGGACACCCACGAGACCAGCAACTAAATGCGCTTATTAAGCCTAGGCCTAGAGGGGAGCAGAGGGTAAAGCGGCGAGGGAAAAGGTCTGACTTCGAGGGAAGTAACAGACCCACCCACCTCCCAGATCACGGAATCAGGGATGAGAGTCAGTGCCGTGAGTGCATGGTGTCGAGTTTCTCTTCTTCGTCTCTTGGTAACCATGTTTTTCCCCTTCTTCGGAGCACAGGCGGTAACGAATACAATCAAAGGACCTTTCCTACATAGTGACCCCTATGTGCTTTAACGAGGTATGTATCCACCTTTGCTGCGTGTTTTATACTAGCCCGTTTAAGATTAGCGTCAAAACCTAAAGAAAAGACTGCAAATATCATATAAAGATAATAACCCCCAACAAATATTAGTCCCGGATAACGACCAACCAAAAGCCGTTGTGGGTCACCAAGTACGAAAGATCGAAATGAACACAAAAATCCATGTGGTCTTTTTTGACCATTTTCCATCAAAGGAAGAGCCTGTAGAAACGCGTAAGGTCAACGTCACATTCATCTTCTATCTGCCGAATCAAGAATGTTTTCTCCATTAACTCACAGCCACTTCATACACATGCATAAAACTTATGAATATACATACTATTCAAAAGCTTGTAAACAAGCATCAAAGCAAGACCACATGGTATGGCCTCCCTCACGTTGATTGGCGAGACTTCCTCTTCATTTTCAGTAAAATCCAAAGCGCAAAAGCGGTTTGGAAACAGAAAACATCGGAAGTTTTCTCACTGCTTCTCGCTTCCCTCATTTCTGCAACATTCCACTTTTAAGATGAAGGTCTGGTTGATCGATTCTCTGGTGTCAGGCGGCAAAGTGTTAATCATTTTCATTAATTAATTGATTTTTTTTCAGCTTTAGACTGACAAGGCTATTCGAGTGTTCCGTTCCATCAGTCTTTAAAGACTGATGGAACGGAACACAAGGAGAGAAAAAAAAATAATAACCATATCCGAAGTCTTAACAACCTGCTACAAACGCTTCCCTTCTTAGGATGTAGTGAGAAAGGGATTTATTCCAAGAAAATTCTTAGATAAAAAAAGGATAATGTTTTTCAGAAGAAGGTTTAAGGGAGTGGAGGCTATGGAAAAAAACTTCGAATGCCTCTAGGCCAATAAAAAAATTTTTTACGTCTACTGATAAAAAATATATATATACTTTTAGAATGTGTTCACTGGCGGACACATATCTCGATACATTAGCTTCAATGCCTGGAGCCTTTAAGCTCCTTTTGTTTGAGAGGCAGGTTGACTCCGTTAAAAAGGGAATATGCTTTGTGTGTGTGTTTGTAAACACTGGTTTAAAGAAAGCTAAGGACTATACTTCGGTGGACTCACTTCCACCCTTACAAGTAGTTAGCCCACCGAAATATAGTCCTTAGCTTTAAACCAGTGTTTTATTGGGCCTTTTATACTTGAGACGTATCCTGTTTTAACAGAAAAAATTATTTACACACACACACACACACATACATATATATATATATATATATATATATATATATATATATATATATATATATATATATATACACGAACGCATACAAAAACGAGAGAGAGAGAGAGAGAGAGGTAAAATCTAAAAAACAAAAATACCGTGTAAGAACGAATTCCATCATCAGCAATCCTAAACTTTTCCTTGCTCTCCCTGGCCATTGCAATCGACGGGATCTTATAGCTATCAGTACATAAATACATACACAGAAGTATCCACAAAGTAACAAATGATGCTGAAGCAATGCTCGGACACTGAATGATGAAAGCCACCACAGTGGAATGTCTTTTGAAGCACATCGCATAAAAATATGATGAGCTGAAATTGTTGGGTGTTCGTCTTAGAAGAGACGAGGAGCAGCAGCAGCAGGAAGTAGAAAAGTTTTTTGGAAATTGTTGTATAGTAGTTACAGAGGAGGCACTGCCAGAGGGAGATGGAGTCTGGCTATTGAATTTCCTAACTGAGGGATCCTTGCCTTCACATTTTTTGACATGGCGAAGACAGCAGAGAAGAGAGAGAGAGAGAGAGAGAGAGAGAGAGAGAGAGAGAGAGAGAATTTTGGTTGGAATCTCGTATACAAGAACGTCCACTCGCTATTCAAACCCTGTCAGTTGTTTTGCTTTCCGACACAGACCATAAAGAGTCCGATACACCGCTGAATCTTCTATCAATCTGAGCGATGTCAGGCCTCGTCAGTTCGTGGATGGGTGACAGCTACCAAGTGCCAGAAGCCGTCACATATAATCAAACCAACCGTCCTCCCCACCCCGTAAAGGTCAATTTCATGACAGCGAGATATGGTGCTTGCTAACCCCGTCTCTTTTACAGTACATATTACGATGGGCAACCGGATATGATGACTGTTCATTTACATAATCAATAAGTAATATCTATTCTAACGCCTTTTCACAGATGACACTTAGGATTATTACAAGCTAGTTATCATAGGAGGATCCGCATTCTACGAATTTCTGGTCAATAAAGAAACTACAATATCAAAGAAAAAATGAGCTGATTAAAATATTGGACCTCAACCCAACTTTAAACCTGCTACGTGTAAAGAGATATTAGCTATCAAGCAGGAATTGGTAACAAAGAAAATTAAATGCAGTAGGAGAGGAGGAAATAGGACAGTCCCCTGTGTCATTTACGTGAACACATCCAACTTTGCATTCGTGACTCTAGTTTTAATTAATACTGGTTGTTGGTGCCCCGTGAAAAACCTGTCTAGAACAAATGATAATCAAGCAAACTGTATATATATATATATATATATATATATATATATATATATATATATATATATATATATATATGTATGTGTAATTATTTATATACATATAATATAAATCATTTATATACATATAATATCGCTTACGAGGGGAAACCTGTCCTTTAATCACACACACACACACGCGCATACACACACATACACACATACATAATCACAAATATTACGCCACAAATTTCGTTTATTATGCAATTCACTGTACCTTTCGGGAGAACGTACTACACCCGAGGGGAATTGTGAGTGGTGATAAGTGCTTCGTCACTCACGTGATTTGAATGGCCACCTGGTTGGGACCTCTCTTCATGGCTCAATGGTCGTAGTCACTGTACTTCGCCTATTTCCCCAACCAGTAAGTGGCTGGCAGTTCGAATCCAACGGGTCACGATTCACTATAATATCACTTACAATCTCCCTTGGGTGTCGGTTATTCTGGATGTATAGCGAGGTAGTTACTTAACGCAATTTATGGAGTATCATTTGTGAATGGAAAAAAATCCCGTTTTACGACAAATTTATATATTATATATATATATATATATATATATATATATATATATATATATATATATATGTGTGTGTGTGTGTGTGTGTGTGTTTATATATATATATATATATATATATATATATATATATATATATATATATATATATATATGCACACACACTACATAACATGCATGCATGTGAATGAAAGTGTCTCGTATACTGAAGCCCCAACTAGTGAAAGCACTGAATAACAGAATATAGTATATATATATATATGTATATATATACAAATAATTATATACATAATCTTAGTCACGGCTTACACTAGATGGGGCTTCAGTATAAGAGACATTTCCGTTCACATGCATTCGATACAAAAGAAAGAAGTTACAAGATGTATAGCAATCCCACGCTTTACTGTTGCAGCATAAGGTGTGTAGGATACATGGTGGAAGTAATTTCTTGCAATATAGCCATTAGCTGCGCAAACTGCAGATCGGTGTGTCCCTTATTTCAACTTCTTTTCGCGCCCCCCATGAAATTATGCACTCATTCCCAACGCTCCGGTCATAATTATCGAACGAATGGAATGCATCTGACAAGATTCGTTTTCACCTCCTTGACATTTTTATGCAAATCCAAAACCTCTCTTCACCTTAATGCTTCAGATCCTTGTTTAGCTTTTCCGCTTTTTGGAACGCCTAGGTTTCCTTTGGAGGCAACAGTGGAACTTCATCCGAACTTTGGAATTAGCCAAGAGTTGATTCTGACAATTTCCGAAGTACCAAGAATCACTCGGTCCCTTTCGCTTCGAACTTCTGCTAAATTTATATAGGAGGGAAGTGCTGATGATTAAACCAATTGCATTCTGGCTTCCCTATTATTATAATTAATGGTGTTATCACCATTAGTTCACGTTGGATACTAGTAAAAACCATAGTTTTATAACAACGTATTTCCTAAAAATGAGAATATTACCATGTTACCGATAAAAGGCTATACATGTAATGGTCTACAGACTATAAATATTAAAATCTTCAACATTTTCACCAGGCTACGCGGCCATAACTGTCGCAGCAAATATTTCGTTGGTTTATGTTCCATATTTCTGATTAGTTATTGTGAATTACCCTACAACTACCTGCAAACTAGGTGGGAATATTTCTATACAAGAAACAAATGGGAAACACTGGAGTGTTATACTACGCATGACCTCTTGGTTCTTCATCAGAACAAGATGATTATGCTACAATATTTATACTACTCGTCTGTCATTACTTCAAGTGACTGACAAACTAATGAGGCAAAATTTACAGACCTCTTCTGGACAGCAGACAGCATTTGCTTATAGAGGAATCGGAATCATTCACCAACCACTCTTCATAATGACGAGCCATGTCCAAGCTTATCCTGATATTAATTTTCACATCCAGCACCTCTATAGGTACTTGGATCCTATAATATCTGCGAGGCCAGCTTGACGATTGCTATTTGTCCACTACTCTGCTGCCGAACTGAGAAACAGATTCTTGAAGACCTTCAAATACCACGCCTAAAAAATACTTACAAGAAATATACTGCCAAAGATCCTCCGACCGACAAAACCGACAACATAACTCATTAAACACATTCTGCATTTCATTTGAAACGACGGAAATGGTTTCGGTCCCACTTCCTTATACCTGTCCCTCTTCTCTGTTTGTTCTTGTTTGTTAATATGGTGTTTTTACGTTGCATGGAACCAGCGGTTATTCAGCAACGGGACCAACGGCTTCACGTGACTTCCGAACCACGTCGAGAGTGAACTTCTATCACCAGAAATACAGTTCTCACTCCACAATGGAATGCCCGAGAATCGAACTCGCTGTCACCGAGGTAGCACGCCAACACCATACCGACCACGCTACTGAGGCGCTTCTGTTCGACTTCTACTCCTCCTGAATCCCTGCAAAATCACCTGGCGATCCCTCCCTTCTTGAACCAGTCATATGCACGAATGGATGCTTCATTTTTTAGCTCACTTAGCACTGCATTTCTCAACCTGAATTAGAACAAAAGCAGAGTAGCAAAAAGCCCAGATGTGAAGGAAGAAAAGAGAAATAATGAGAAAAAGAGCGAGATATATTATCCCGCACACCGCGCCGTCATTTTTGCGAGCGCCTCACCTAACGGAGATCATATTACACAAGTGGTAAAAACAAGCAAGACGCACGACTACGACAGAGACGAATATTCGTGGCGGAAAGGATATGACTTTCCAAGAAAGCGAAAACAATAAATCAAACGGGTGGAAACTGGGGATGACCAAATCCATTTATTTATTTATTTATTTATTTATTTATTTTTTCAGCTCTTAGGCCTTTGCGGTCTTCTCTCGTAAGTCGTCATGTTCCGAGAAGTTAAAATGATATGTCATGGGAACGTCCTTTAATAAGTCACTCTTGGCATTTACGGCGCATTACTATAACATGTTTGGTTAGCTAATAAAGAAATTCACCAAACAAGGTGTACTGAGAGAGAGAGAGAGAGAGAGAGAGAGAGAGAGAGAGAGATTTAAAGGACTAAGAGGATATGAAGAGAAGCTACTAAAATGTTAAAAATGTTGGGGGGAGAGAGAGAGAGATTTAAAGGACTAAGAAGCTACTAAAATGTTAAAATGTTGGAGAGAGAGAAAGCGAGAGAAAGGATATGAAGAGAAGCTACTAAAATTAAAATGTTGGGGAGAGAGAGAGAGAGAGAGAGAGAGAGAGAGAGAGAGAGAGAGAGAGAGAGAGAGAGAGAGAGAGAGAGAGAGAGAGAGTAGAACTGGCGATTAAAGAACTGAACAGCTTTTCCTTCAGTCTGCTGAGCATTATAAACAATGTGAGGAGGGAAACCTTGGACTGTGAGTAAAGATGCCTCTGTATAAATAAGTATGTGCGTGCAGGAGTGTGTGTGTGTGTGTGTATTTGTGTCTGTGCGTATGCTCGCAGTTTGTGTTTGTTTCCATGGCAACGAGGCGCTGCCTCTACCCGTGTGTAGCGATAAAATGACCGAAGACAATTGTATTAGAGAAAGCAGTTCCTGAAGAGTGTTAGATTTTATGAAAAGAATGATATGCAGTTAGCCGGATATGAATGTTGAAACAATAGTAGACAGATCATTATCAGAATAATGAAAGGACGTCGAGTACCCACGGAAAACACAGAGAAAGCGCCAAGCATTCGACAGGCTGCTATTCGTAACATGATTTTAACACAGCAACGAACGAAATTTTATATATACTATATATGCACGACACACACACACACACACATATATATATATATATATATATATATATATATATATATATATCTATATATATATATATATATATATATATATATATATATTATAGTACCT
Source organism: Macrobrachium nipponense (assembly GCF_015104395.2). NCBI lineage: Eukaryota > Metazoa > Arthropoda > Malacostraca > Decapoda > Palaemonidae > Macrobrachium > Macrobrachium nipponense. The sequence continues at coordinate 29,605,324 of NC_061094.1, read as the reverse complement.
TTCAGCTGCTACTTCGTATTTTCAGAAGCTACCATTACCACTTGACTTCTAGGTTTCTTCAAAAGTTGAGGATACGCTCATTACGCTCATTACTGCAAGCCTTGCATACACACACATTGTATATATATATATATATATATATATATATATATATATATATATATATATGTATATATATATATATATATATTGTATATATATATACATACATATATATATATATATATATATATATATATATATATGTGTGTGTGTGTGTGTGTGTGTGTGTGTGCACTCGCACTTGTGCGTATACCTTGAATAAACTATTGCTCATAAAGGAGGATAGTTTGCATAAACCAGGAAAGCTGTCATTGCCACATTCATCCTGAGGCTACTGGAAGATAAAACATTCGTTCGCCCTTGCCGTGTTGAAAACAGGATTTTTGAGTGAACAAGATTATTTCTTCCCCATAACTTCTCTCTTCCATCGATCTTGAATATCATTTATCGGCGGCTGTCTCTTCACATCCATCCTAAAGTATCCTCATTGTACTCACTAAATTTCTCAAATTAATTCTTTGCCAGGAAACGCTGACGTATATCTACATAAATGCTAAGTTGGGTGCCAAAGCTTCCTTCTTCCACCCTTCCTATCCATGCAGTTTTTAAGTTATTTATTTATATTTGTTGGTTCTCACGTTCTAATATGGAGATCCACTACAGACTTGACTGTCATTCTGATTACGTTGCGAGTCCTAGACACTGCCTTCATCAGTATCTCTATCTGCTCTGTGGCATATCGTTCACTCATCAAAATCAATTACATCCTAGACACTGCCTTCATCAGATCTATCTGTTCTATGGTATATCGTCCACTCATCAAAATAAATGACATCCTAGACACTGCCTTCATCGGTATCTCTATCTGTTCTGTGGTATATCGTCCACTCATCAAAATAAGGGACATCCTAGACACTGCCTTCATCAGTACCTATCTGTTCTATGGTATATCGTCCACTCATCAAAATAAATTACGTTTAGATGTTCACTTTACTCCCAAACCATTCACACTACTGCTGTATACAATAAAATCATAAGCAAGATAACAGACATTAAACCGAACCCTTCCCGCATCGTCTGCACTTTCCCGGAAAATCAGTTCTTGAAACACGACTTCTATACAACACTTCCCTTACGCAGGTACGTCATCTTCTCAGACGTCACTTCCTGGAACCAGTCACATTCCCAGCCACGACGTCACACTGTCAGTTGTCACTACCATATCTTAGGAGCCTATCAACTGAATTGAATATATAACTTAGGCCAAAGGTTAAGCACTGGGATCTATGAGGTCATTCAGCGTTGAAACTCAAATTGACATTAAAAAAGGTTTGATAGGAGTAACAGAAGTGAAACCTGGCAGTTGCACTATGAATCAATTGTTAGGAGAGGGTGGAAAGTAAGATGGAAGAAAGAGAACGTGAAAGGAGGCGAGATAAAACAAACAAAAGGGATTGCAGCTCGGGGCCGAAGGCACTCTGCAAAGAACCTTCAGTAATGCCTACAGTGCACCGCACGAGGTGTTCTGATGGTGCTAACCCCAGGACCCTTTGAGACCCAGACTTGACCGTATCTTTCTCGTCTGTTTGTCGCCTTCCTTGCTTTCCCCCGAATCTTTTCCACCATCATTTTTGCGTTGACTCTGATTCCATCAGTTCTGAATTGGGCAGCCAATCAACAGCATCGCAAAATGCTGCACTCGAAACCACGTTGTCTTCTGATATAAACTGATATTTTAGTCTATACAGTATGTCATTTGCTTATCAACACATATTTTCTTTGTATTCAACAATATTTTTCTGTGCGTATATTCAATATGTTCAATAATATGATTTTTCAAACTTCTCCATAATATGCCCTCCTGATATTCCCTTCACTCTCATCCTCTTTTGCGTGATTTCCTCAAGCAAACTCTTCCTGTTTGGTTCTTCTAAATGAGTCCACCTTGGAGACGCACTCACAAAAACACCATCTGCTCTAATAAACCTATCATTTCACTCCCCTATGATCCACATCGTATTCGTTCTTCTAACCTCTACCCTCATCCATCTCCTCTTTATATGACATTTTTATTTCCTCCTCACTAAAACCACTACTCTCTGTAACATCGACAACTTTATTCAGTCAATCTGTTCTCTGCCACTGTTACTGGCGCAGTGTGGGGTCTGCGGTGGGAGGTTGAAACTAACAGCTTCAATTTCAAGTCAGTGACCCCTTTGGTGCGCTTGTTCCATGTGAATAGGTTTATCTACTGAAATAATAATAATAATAAAAATATGTAGTGTCCACGCACTCACAAACAACGAGAATGCATTATTTTGACAAAAACTAGAAATTTTCAACGCTCATTAATGTAAATTAGCCCATTATGAATGAACTGCAAAGAAACATTGGGACAACGACAGACT
>NC_061094.1:29580374-29597874 GCF_015104395.2 Macrobrachium nipponense | reverse complement strand
TGTTAATTTATTTCATTATTTTTTCTTTTTTAATAAGTTGGATCTCTTCTTTTTATATTTTTCTTTACCTCCTCAAACTTCTTCCCAATGAACACCAAATTCTTTGGAAGCTTGAATTTCATGTCAATGGCACCTGAGGACTTGTTCCATATGAATAGGTTTCAACTTTACACAATTTCTAAATAATTTCCAATACTGGTCACTTCCACTGTGGATAATTTCCTCTCTTTGCCTACTCAGTCCTTGATATAGACGTTCATCTCAGTCGTAACGATAGATAGCTCTTCGTCGCCAACCTGTAGAACTATGTTACCACAAGTACTAGTTCTTAAACCTGTGTATGAGCTGCATATGTTTTGTTTGTTTGTTTGAATGGTGTTTTTACGTTGCATGGAACCAGTGGTTATTTAGCAACGGGACCAACGGCTTCAAAGTCTAAAGAGAGAGTATGTAGATCTTGAACGGCTTTACGCGACTTCCGAACCACGTCGAGAATGAACTTCTATCACCAGAAATATACACCTCTCACACCTCAATGGAATGCCCGATGAGGTGTATATGAATGTTTGCAATTTTAGAATCATAACGGCTGAGCCCCCGCTGAAACTGATGTCTTAGAACAATCTGCCATCAGCTACCAAAAGCAAAAGGGGCTTCACGAAATAACAAAGATGCTATTCCTAGCTAGCTAACAAGGAATAATTGTTCCTCTTTCCTTCCGCAATTTCTACATTAGCATCTACTTCTCAACCATCGTGACAACTGACTCTATTCTATCGGGATTAGACGCGACACTAATTACGCCATGCCTGTTTTATGTAGGAATACGCGCTTCAGAATGAGATCTACAGCGGTTTGGTGGTCGTATTTGAATAGCCCATAATTCTGAAAAATGATGATCTAGATTTGACCTTTTCACTATTAGAAAAAAAAGGAAAACGGCCAATGAGCTTTCTTTAATCTTCGGCAGACATGAATTTCCTCCCAAACACAGCACACAAGATGGATTTCAAGTGCTTATACGGCCCTGACAACATCAGTTCAGTCCGTTTCATCATGTAGAGTTAAGGAAAGGTGGAAACTGATGAGAACGTATGGGTAAATGAACTTGATGAAGACGAGAATTTGCAAGCAACAGGTATACTACTGCTCGCCCTCTGTGAAAGCAGAGACTGGGTGTACTACACCCCATCAATACTCAAACGTTTGCCTTTGTTGTATTTAACACATTGTTCCATGTGGCAGACCACTTCACGATGTATTTTCGAATGTCAAAGAATCAGTTCAACAATCATTCGAACGTTAATTCGCCAAAAAACATAACAAAAATGCTGCAACTGCACTCTGACACAACTGTCTCGCGCCGCCTGACGAAAATCTGACGCAAATCTGGAAATCCAGATCTTGGTCTGACGCGTGTTCCAGCTTGTTAACAGGCGGTCAGCATCATGGCTCGTCACGACACGACGTAGCAGAACAAGGCGAGCTTTTCAATAATGATATTTGGTAAAGCCAAAGCATCTGCAGGTATAATACGTCATGATACTTTTCCGAGAGTTTATCGTAGTTACTCGTTGTTAATGATGTTAAGCTCGGATGTCGTTCTGATATATATGCTTTTCTGCAAGCTATAAGTTTATGGATGTTTAATGTTAAATTTCCAAAATTTTCATTCTTCCTAATGAACATCGGAATCGGAATAAAGCAGAATTCATGTAGGTATTTATCATAATTATATATAATGAGCTTCACCTCTTTAATTTCATATTTTCATAGTTATTTCGTTATATATAGAGAATGACAGTTTTGCGGTAAGATATGTTTTTCTTTTAAGAAAACACTTACCCTTGGGTACCATGCGACCTCCCTTCACTGACAATTTCTAAATTAAATATATATTCAAACTTAACTTCTACTGATCTAGCATCAACAAATTTTTTTAAAATGCTACTGATAATAATCCCTAGTACGATCATTCAGAAGATATGTTTATCAATGGTGATAAAAAGAGCATGAGTCAAATGGCCGCAGCAAAAGGAAACTGGAATAACCTTTTCTATTCCAGGGTATTTCAATTTGGCTCTTTGCCTCCGAACCTGAATACCATCCCTTCCTCCTCCCGCAAGAGATATCAATCATTCATATTTTGTTGGTGCAAAGGCAGTCAGAAACAAATTGATAAAAATGGCTTCTCTTTGTTCTCATGACATTCTTTCTGGGGTAAAAAAAATACAGTATCTTGATTCTTAACCTGACGTCCCTTAACCTAACTTCTTTTGAAGTATTAATACGATTACATCTCGACTGGCTCGACCGACCTATTCCATTCTATAAACTTCTCTTGGGTCTGGGAGGAAGCTTTGGAAGCATTCATCATCTTCCTCTTGACCACAAACGATGCAGCAACGCGCAACAATCTCTCAATATTCGGTTTGGGCAATATTCTGCGTTGCCTTCGACAAATTTCCCACCCTTCGGAGGCACCGGCGATGCTTGAACTGCAGCACCGACATTCAAAAATTTCAGGCGATAACGGAGGCGCTTTAAGAATTGTTCCGAATATTTTATGGCACGCGCTCGAATATAAATCACCGAATGTCATTGACTTTCATAAGAAGAAAAGTCAAGATAAGAGGGAACAGAATCGTGAACAGTTGCGCATTCCCTAGGAGGAAGCGACAGATCAGGAGGAAATAGCACAGGAAGTGCGAGAGGATCAGACATGAATCATCCAACATGATCAATGCTGATCTTAACAGGAATGTCTTTCTACAAGTAGTATTACACTGACCTACATCTTGAGATAATTACGTTCGTGCACTTGCACGTAACACTTTTTCTTCTTGGTATCAATCACGATCGACCGTGGTACCACCAGCTTATGCATATAGCCATACATAAGCATGAAACACACACACACACACACTATATTATATATATATATATATATATATATATATATATATATGTTGCAGGAAGCCCACTAAAATTTGGAAAGAATTGAAAGGTGTTAAGTAAGCTTTCGGAGAGTACATTCTGTACTGCAATTATGACAAAGGATGTAGTTAGTGTAACTAAGTTGTTAAACAAGATTGGCAAACCACCGTAGGGCAGTTATTCTCATACAACTGCTATAAGCTTGTATGTTAATTCTTTTACCTTGACCATTGTTTTCAGTTTTTGTAACTTTCATTTCTCTTTCTAAAAGAGGGAGAGAATGTACCCTCCGAAAGCTTAAATAAAAACTTTCATTTTTTTCCAAATTTTACTGGGCTTCCTATATATATTCACAATAAAGTGATTATAAAATTTCTAAATAGTAAAAGTCAACACTTATGTAAGGTGTGTATTAAAAACATTACACAAGACGGGAGCTTTCATCTACTTGTACAGTAGACGTCATCAGCCGTACTGATGTTTCCTTTTTAAAGATACAATTACATAAAGTCACGAAGGACAGAAAAGACGCTGGCACAGTCTCCAAGGGAGATAACAATAAAAACAAACTATCCTAATCATGTAATTCCATCGTTAGTACTATGTTGCTTGACCAGAAGACGAGCCGATCGCCGTGGTTGAACCGCTTCATCTGTCTGTCCGGCTGTTACCTCGTCCATACAATCCGCATCGGCACCTGCACTGGGGGCTCTTCCCTTTGAGACGGTCCCAACGTCTTTTCTGTCCTTCGTGATTTTATGTATTTGTACCTTTAAAAAGGAAAGATCAGTAAGTCTGAAGAAAGGTCCCGTCTTATAATGTTTTTTAATACACAGCTTACATAAGTGTGGAAAAAAAAATATATATATATATATATATATATATATATATTACATATATAATAATATCTATATATATATATATATATATATATATATAAACCATAGAATCTCCAGTCGACAAGATAACAATCTTCAGGGTATCATGATACATCTAGTACAAAGCCATAATTCATTATCAAAAACGTTTTGCACACAAATCCCGGTACACACACACATATATATACACGACTAACAGTGCATAATACGCTCCATGTTTGCGTGTGTACGAGTACTCAAGTTTTTAATCTGCCCTCTTCACCCTAATGTACCACTACACGGCTATTGATCTGTCTTCTTCATCTCGTGAGATTATTATTTTTTTTTTTTTTTACCATTTCGTAGAATATCATCACTGACGTAAATGAAAAGAGAGAAGTGCTCGTTCCAAAGACGCATAGATAAAAAACGTCAAACATTAAGGATTCATATCTTGGAAAGATGGAAGCCATATATCACATTATATGACAGGATGCTGGAAGGAGGAGGAGGAGGAGGAGGAAGAGGAGGAGGAGGAGGAGGAGGAGGAGGAGAAGAGAGAGAGAGGATTTAGGCAGTACTTGAGCGTTTGAAACAGCGTCACGTGTGGAAGAAATGCCAAGTAGTAGGTCAAGTGACGATTTATTAAAGATTAAAGAACCCTCCATTTAGAGAGACGCGAGAAGTGCTAACCGCGAATGGAGACCTTGAAGACTGAAGACATGTTTGCTGGAAAGATGTTCTCAGGTGTTGAGTTTGTATGTTGAAACTGTTGTTCTTGCGGTGAATGATTATACAGTTCTTCTAAATTCAAATCCATTCTTTAATGACATTTACGAAATATGATTATATTAAAAAAATTCTTTAATGAACGTTAGGGAAATTAATCAAGCTGCACTCAAGATCACTCACTTTGCTGTCGCCACTCCTATCTGGCTGCTGTGACGCCAGACATCTCGCAATCAATCAATCAATCCTATCTGGCTGCTTTTGTTCTAGATACACTAGAAAGCCGTAACAAAGTTGTAATGGGTCTGAGATACGGCTTAGACTTACTCCTTATTTGCTTGCCTACGATAAATCTTTTGTATTCATTATCTGAAGCCTCTCAAGAATACTAATTCCTTTGATGAAGATCTGCATTCTCGTCTGATATCACAGCTCCATCTGCATAATGCATCCTAATGCCCACTTTCTCATTAACCTTCCTCTGGAACATTCTAGTTCCTACACTTCTCACGATCTTGTCAAAGTCCTGCGTCTCTCCTGCCAACCAATCTCCATTCTTTCATTCCTTCTTCCGTATTCTTCTATAACCAGTTTGAAGACTTTCTTCCCATTTTATGCCGCCGCAGTTTACATATGACTCAATTTATTTGCATCCTGTATAACACAAGTTAAACAACACCGACGTGATAAATGTCGTTCATTTTCACTTTCTGGTGATTCTGCTTTCATATACAAGTTAAAAGTTTTGGGGAACAAAAGGAAAAGTACAAAAATCCGAAAGACCTGCAAATCCACGTTGTCATCATCAACCACGTAGAAAAAAAATATATTACAGATAAAACATTGCTACAAAATGACAAATGGCTTTGATAAAACTACAATAACAACAATGGCGAGAGAGAGAGCCATAGCCGAAATCATTTAACGAACTTGACCTTTGGTTGTAAGAGTTTCTTAATTAAAAGGATCAATGAAAATTCAAGGGACTGATATCAGCGTTTGGCAGGCCAGAGATTGCATCACTGGTCCAATCATTTGACAGAATTAAGTGACTCTCTGGACGCCCTGACGCCATGAGGCAAATATCAACTGCCTTTCTTTCACATTCCAATGTTTCTATCGTCGCCTTTTTTATATTTCACCGGTTAGGATACATGATCTATTTTGGAAACTGGAAACTTACATATATATATATATACATACAGGCACTCATATACATATATATCATGTTTGATTTTAAATTACGAAGAAATTAAAAAAAAAAACGTGATGATTATACGAACAAAGTTACAGCCACGAAGGAAAATTGCTGTGAACATGTCTTGGTAACTAAGAACGAAAAGTACTTAGCATTCCTCCAGCGTATCAATTTTACTTCGTGGCTGTAACCTTGTTTCATATATATATTTATATATATATATATATATATTATATATATATATATATATATAAATATATGAACAAAGGTACAGCCACGAAGTAAAATTGATACACTGGAGATGCTAAGTACTTTTTGTGTTCTTGTTACCAAGACATGTTCACAGCAATTTTCCTTCGTGGCTGTAACTTTGTTCGTATAATCATCACGTTTTTTTTTTTATTTCTTCGTATTTTAAAATCAAACATGATATATATGTATATGAGTGTCTGTATTATATATATATATATATATATATATTATTATATATTCTATATTATATAACACACACACACACACACACATATATATAATATCGGATATTATATATATATATATATATATAGGAGGCTTCGAAGGTGTCCATGATACAACGATTAAAAGGAATCAGGTTTATTTACAACGAAACGTTTCGCACATAAAACTTCTGTGCATCATCAGTCTGTAGAGCAAAGAGACACATAAATACAGACTGATGATGCACAGAAGTTTTATGTGCGAAACGTTTCGTTGTAAATAAACCTGATTCCTTTTAATCGTTGTATCATGGACACCTTCTGAAGCTCCTAATATATTTATTTAACTGAGCCTATCTATATAATATATATATATATATATATTATATATATATATATATATGAGTGTGTGTGTGTGTCTCGTGATGTAATGAGTAGCATTTTTCTCCAATCATGTAACCATGTGGAGTGGACCCAAGTTCGAATTCTTGGCAGGGAAATGAGAATGGACAAGCTATACTAAAAAATAAATAAATAAATAAAAAAAGTCTGTCTACTAAACTCGATACCAGGTAGTCAGTCGACTACGCTGAGCAGCAACCATGTATATTAATGGACATAGGGATCCCAACTTCATGGCAAAAGACTTGCTGATATACAATACCTATCCTATCTGATAGGATAAAAAGGAAGGTAAAAGAAATGTCACAGTGTATCCTTCCTCAAGAATATAGAAATATCTAAAGGAAAAAATCAGTAACTATATCATCTGTTTCGAAAAAGTATATTATTAAATTTTGAAGCAGAGGCCAATGTACATCAAACGCCGACCATTCTTATTATATTGTATAATATTCAAGAGCCTTGGGAAATGCCACTTTTACGTCTCTTATCCTTTCTGCTCCCAACCCTTGAGTTCGGGAGTGAAAGTGACACTAACTGCTGACTTGTTTCCTTGAAAGCCTTCTTTCTCGCCATTTGGTCTCTCATAATAAGGATAATAAGTAAATATACACTTCTTTGGAGCCCTGTAAGTCCACAAATCAAGGCCCTTCCAACAGCTTTCCATAAGACTTCCCTTTATGTCACAGGTTCGGGACCTTAACAACCGCTGAGCGTTTAACCACTGAGCGTTTTGAAACACCTGTGCACATCTAGACGCAGACAGATCGAACGAAACGACCGCATTTTCTCATTTATTTTTGCATCGAGGAAACGACGCAACAAAAGAACACCTGGAGCGAAGGGTAAATCATAAGGCCATTTAATATATGCGTGATTAAGGCTTCGACCCGGCTGAGTTAAAATCGGATAGCCATTTGGGAAATGGCCAAAGTTCCCGCTGAGGCAATGCCCTCAGTGTGGTATTTGCTATCTCCTAAATACTTTGCTATCGCCTAAACACACGGCGTTAACTAACACGGTTTATTCAGCTGTATCAGTAATGAGGGTCATTTACGAGGAGAGTAGATGGGAAGGTGCTCGTTCGCCGCTCCCTGGATGCTCCCGCCATTATCTCTGACTGCACATTACCTTTAAGATATTAGGTGTGTTAAATACGAGGCTCTAGACACTTCATAAAGGCGTACTGGATATGAAGCAATCGTTCATAATGATTAAAAAAACACTGAAAAGCCGTCGGCCGTTCTTCCATGGTCAGAAAAAGCCTTTCACCATGACGTTTTTAAACATACAACTGTGATATAACGGATAATATCATTGCAAACGCATCCTTTTAATGACAACACGCCCAGCATGGAAGGCGACAATTGATCAGCATTCTGTTTGCAATGCCCCGTTTTCGAAGTAATCTAATTAAGAGATTACCTCATTTATTTCACCCTCCCAGTCCCCTCGTCAAAAACGGATCCTAATGAGTGATGTAAAGTCAATGTCTGGACACCCATGCCGCAAATGACGTTAAAGAGCCGGATCATATGATTAAATCCATGTTCAATGTTATTAGCGCCTGGGTATTATTTGGTGCCTATTGTTCTACATTCCTGGACTGGAATTAAATCCCATTGGAGATGAATCCTGAAATATCTATACTGCTTTTAACAAAACTGTTACATTTTAGTTTACTAGAATTTGAAGAAAGAAAACAAAAGGTATGAAAAGACTGAATACTCAAACAGCCACTGACAGACTACTCGCTTCCTTGAACCAGCTAGTCATTCTCCCTTGCATATCTACTGCCATTTATCAAATTCAATTTATGTAATATCAGGCTCAAGGCTCAACACAATAAGGGTCTCTATTAGACTCTCTGCTTTCTTAAAGCGGTTCAGTTTATCTGTTTCTACCTCACTTCATTACAGGATCCTGCTGTTGCTTGACTGTGGAGCTGACTTTACTCTGCTCAACGGGGGCTCAAACTCAATCACCAATTCCAAGTTCACAGAGTAATATAGTATAGTCTGACAAAAAAAAAAGAATGAAAGTCATTTGGAATAGATTACCTCAAAATATGAAACCCCATAATTTCACCACTTGAAGCCGCTCCTCCCCTGCTTTACCTGCCCTAAGAGCCAGATCTTTACCGTAACGAAGTGCATATAGGTTCCCCTTATTATGAAGCTCAAACGATACCCATTTTTCTTTTCCATATTTATCTAATCATACCCAGGATCCCACACACCAGTTCCAGTTTCTGGTTTATCTCGTAACGACACCCTTCATGAAACACAAGTTACGGTTCCGACCAATACCATGGTTCATGTTAAAAAACACAGACCGCTCTCTTACGTAAAAATTCCCCTCACGATATCATTGGAAAATCAGCGAGTCAAATAAGTTCTATAACAAACAGAAATGCTATGGACTCGATTCATTTCTCTGCTAGATTCTGATTTGTATAGAGATTTTTTAAGAGACCTTGTTAATTACACGGAGCAGTCAAGTTACATAAACGTTATATAAGCGCTCTATGGCCACTGTGCCTATTCGTCCTTGGTCCGACGATAACTCTTCACATTTAACATTCGACGACGTGCAGAAGTGGGGCAGAGAAGGGTTATCATTTTGACGTGAATCTTTCTCTAAGAGATGGATGACGTCACGAAAATGACGCTACAACCTGTCCTAAGCTTTAGGGTAAGTTAAGAAATGTCTTTCCCGGATTTCCTACAAATACATTTAGATTTCTTACTTTATAAATTTATTTCATCTTTGGATATCCGATTTAGACTCTACGTGCAGAAAGGACGCGGCCAAAAAGAAAAAAGATATGAAGCCCTCCTTTCTAATTTTCGAGGGTTCCACAAAGTACAGTAAATCCGTTAAAAATAATGTGAATATAAATATCTCCTATCTACGTTTTTTCAGTCTACTTTTACTTGCCCCATTATTCAAATCAGGGTTGTTAGGGTAAGGGAGAGGGAACACTATATCTCATACATTATTTCCAAATCAATGCCTTGTTTTTTCCAGTTTTACTATTATTTAATGATTTTGCTAAATAATTCAGAGAGAGAGAGAGAGAGAGAGAGAGAGAGAGAGAGAGAGAGAGAGAGAGAGAGAAAACGAAACATCGTATGTGTCTGTTGCTTGTTTGCATGTATGCTGACGATGCCATAGAGTAGTTGCCAGAAGGACCCGGGTATAAGGTTGCTATAGCTTTTAGCTTGAGAGAAAATCCCAGTAATATGGACGGTCAAAACTTTCCTTACGGGATACATTTCAAACTAGTAATGCGTACAAAATCATAATATGCCACTCTAATCCTTTTCTGTCATTTCTTATTAGATTCACTTCTCAGCCGCCAAACAGCATAAAAACCCTTTACTTTATTCATTCATATTAATGGGTATTATATATATATATATATAATATATATATATATAGTATATATATTTATCCATATACATATATATATATATATATATATATATATATATATACATATATATATATATATATATATATATATTATATATATATATACATATACATATATATATACATATACATATATATTAAAAAATTGGAGCTGCAGCTTTCGGAATCATACTTGTAGGCTTCCAGGGAAAGGCATTCGATATAATTGAAGGTTTATTGCTGATGCCGACGTTTCACAACTACATTGTTGCATTTTCAAGGCTGAAATACAGCGAGTTGATTCTTAATAATTAATCATAAAAAACAACTTATAATAAAATATAAAAATATAACTAAAATCACTTATTTAAAATGTTAACTCATTTAAAAATATACATATATAAAGCAAAAAAGACAAAAAAAACACAACACCATTGGCACGAAAATGACCTACCCAGACGGGAGTTGAAAGGAAACTGTTGAAACAAAGTTACAATAATAATAAACAAGGCACACACGTACAGTAAGGCAACGACGAGACAAATAGGGCCGTTAAGCAATGAACAATTGTGTAGATGAGGTTTGGGTGTTTAATGATGGGACAGTTAATTTTATCATTATGGACTCTAGGGTTGTTAGGTCATTGTTTTTCTGCGTTTGTCCATTTATCCTGAAAATCTTTGTGTTATCTATGTATGTTTTGCATAATTTGGAATGATTCCTTATATTGGATTGCTCTGGGTTGGACAGTCTGCTTCCAGTTCTAAAACTAATTCCTCTATGGGCGTCTATGCGTACCCTTAGCAGTCGTTTGGTACATCCAACGTAAGTCCCCTGGTTACACCTGGGGCAAGTATACTTATAAACACGTTTGCTCTTTTCAAGCGTGATTTTAATGCCGACTCCTTTTTAGACTATGTTAACACCCAACACCCGAACATCAAATTCACCCTGGAGAAGGCATCTAACAATAAATTACCGTTCCTGGATGTTATTGTCTCTAGAAAAGAACAAGGGTTTTATACAGGGATTTATAGAAAAGATACTTTTACAGGTTTGGGCACGAATTTCTACAGCTTCTGTCATTCTAATTTTAAATTAAACTCCATTTCTACTCTCCTCCACAGGGCCTTTACACACGCGTCCAGTTGGATGGCCTTCCACGAAGAGGTCGTAACTTTGGCGAACTACTTTAGTAATAACTGTTTTCCTCAAAGGGTGTTCTTCAGAGCCTTAAACAAGTTCTTAGACAAGAAAATAGAAATGCCCACTGCTATCCATACTGTGCCGAAAATGAAAATGTTTGCAACGTTCCCTTACTTATATGATGATTTTTTTAGGAAAAAGTGTCTAAATTTAATTCAGAGGAAGAATTGCCTGCCTTAAATCTAAAATTGATTCCCAAAAATCCTTGCACCATCGGTCCTTTTTCAAGCTCAAGGACAAAGTTAGTCCGTTGTTTACGTCCAGCGTTGTTTATAAGTATACTTGCCCCAGGTGTAACCAGGGGACTTACGTTGGATGTACCAAACGACTGCTAAGGGTACGCATAGACGCCCATAGAGGAATTAGTTTTAGAACTGGAAGCAGACTGTCCAACCCAGAGCAATCCAATATAAGGAATCATTCCAAATTATGCAAAACATACATAGATAACAAAGATTTTCAGATAAGGAGACAAACGCAGAAAAAACAATGACCTAACAACCCTAGAGTCCATAATGATAAAATTAACTGTCCCATCATTAAACACCCAAACCTCATCTACACAATTGTTCATTGCTTAACGGCCCTATTTGTCTCGTCGTTGCCTTACTGTACGTGTGTGCCTTGTTTATTATTATTGTAACTTTGTTTCAACAGTTTCCTTTCAACTCCCGTCTGGGTAGGTCATTTTCGTGCCAATGGTGTTGTGTTTTTTTTGTCTTTTTTGCTTTTATATATGTATATTTTTAGAGTGATTTAACTTTTAAATAAGTGATTTTAGTTATATTTTATATTTTATTATAAGTGTTTTTATGATTAATTATTAAGAATCAACTCGCTGTATTTCAGCCTTGAAAATGCAACAATGTAGTTGTGAAACGTCGGCATCAGCAATAAACCTTCAATTATATCGAATGACTTTCCCTGGAAGCCTACAAGTATACATATATATATATATACATATATATATACATATACATATATAATACATATATATATACATATATATATACATATACTAGATACATATATATATATACATATATATACATATATATATAAATATATATATATATATATATATATATATATCTATATATATAGAGAGAGAGAGAGAGAGAGAGAGAGAGAGAGAGAGAGAGAGAGAGAGAGAGAGGCCAATGTATTTATGAAAAGAAGTTCAGAATACAAAGTAGGAAGGATGAACAAGAATAATATGACAAAGTCATCAAATAAAAGCTAAAATATTTCGTACGTAAACTGCCTATGATGTTATGAATCGTGCCTGGAACTAGAGGCAATCCCATACACGTAAACAAAGAGATGGGGAGAGAGCCAGACACTCAAATTTTACTGACCACTGATATTGTGTTCACGCTAAATGGCGGAAAGCTTTCCAAATCGATTGATTCCGCTGGGCCAAACGACCGGAAACGAAATTCAGCTTTAAGTGGCTAATGAACTTATCGGCGCCGTCCTTTTACTCCAAAGATATACTATTCGCTTCCCAAAGACTCGTCGCAGAGTTACGCGGATCGTTTATCCACTGGAAATTATGGTCAATATAATATTTCAAAATGAAGATGGGGACCAGATACCATTAACTGTCATCGTTCCTGCTCTTACATGTCTATGATCGTGTACAAAAGATTTAGATTTATTGCATAGCGATGTTAGACAAGAGTGACTGATAAAAAAGGCTATAAAACAAACAGTGTTCTGAAGTACACGAGTAAGGAGATGCAAATGAGTAGGGTTGATGATTCTGTACAAGCAAAAACAAATTTATTCGGTGCTTCAAAAATTCTTTTCGTTTCTGCAAAACTTCACTTTTACTTTACCCAGTTTTATTTCTGTTCCAAATTCATCAATCGCTCAGCCAGACATCTAATTCTGCTGTGTCCCACCCAAAAGTAAGTTTAAGGCCCACTTCGAAGGGGTTCAATTCACTTTGAAGTCCTTGTTTTCAAAAGCTGCCTGTCAATTTCTGAACGCATGCGACAAGACACTTCAAAAGTATAACTCAAGACAAACAACAGAGGCTGCAATTTTAACATGTGGAGGTTGAATCTAATAAACTACACTACAAAAGATAACTATTTTGGAAAGATTTGATTCTGATTGAGCCGGAACTCAAATGAGCTAAAACCAAAACAAATCTGGGATTTTTATCCTTTTGTCCTGTGACCAAATAGAAATGCAATAACCACCACTATCAAAACCGCAATTTCAATAAGTCACTGAATGAGAGACTATAAATGACCTTTTCCATACAATAACAATTTGATATATGAACCATATGGAATTTAGATGCTCTTTGAGTCCTCTACAAGGCCCTTCTCTGTGGTACGGCTTTGATTTCTTTCTAGAAGGATTTACAACTGCCAACCAAGGTTCAAGTAAAAGGCAACGTGTTATTGCCTTAAGTTATGAATGAACACTCATGCCATGCCCCTGGATTCAATATATAAGGGTGGGTAGCCAGCCATTCAGAAACTCTCAGAAAAACACAAGATGTAGAATGCCACCAAACAGCTTCCATTCACATGAAAGTCTTTCACATACCAGGGTCCATCAAATACTATTTCACTTTTACATTTGCACTGATGTTGTGAACAGCAGTTCAAAGTGCGATGCCCTTCTTGATGGACGCCGATTAGCCCTAGAACAGAAACACCTGACTTCCCCAAAATTCAATGTCCAGAAAAGAGTAGCTGATCCTCGTCTGACAGCAAAAAATTTTCTCTGTACATTAATTCCAGTCTCACTTACCTGTTCATGGACCGAAGCTATTCGAGGTCCATCAGAAGCACATTTCTCATTCAACTGCCGATGTCAAATCTATCTGGCACATGGAAAAGTGATTTAGAATTAAAATAAGCGAGTTTTATTAGTTTGTACGAGCACACATCCATGTAGAACAAGGCAAAGGCGCCATTGCGTTATTGAGCAAGCCTCCCTGTTACTGAAAACATATAAGGAAAATTGTTAAATATACAAATGAAAATAAGTAAATGAAGTAATCAAATGAACAAAATATCAATATGTACATCATAAAGAGTGGCTGCCAAAGATAAAAAATGTTAAGTTAGTTTGTATTAACAGGCACTTAACAGTACCATTACACCAAATATAAATGCACTTTACAATATCATTACAGCCTTTATAAAACAAAGCTTTACCTTCATGCCGAACAACTATTCCAGTGTTTTAAGGATCAGTATTTGGATTTTTTCCTTAGTTTTCCTCACAGTTAGTGAGCATTATTTCGAATGCGTTTACTTTCAATCCTCTCTTGTCTATTCCACTCTCCTGAGTCCAGACATGAGAGCGATAACCTGATAAAGGTGTGACAAAGGAAGCATATGCCATGATATCATCAACTCCGTGCACGCGGGAAGCCTAAAGAACACAACCAAAGCGTGCTAACTAATCATATAATATCTGAGCGCTGTGGAAAACAGTTTGGAGTCGACGTCATCTACAAATTATCGTCTAATGACTAACCTCGAGTAAAAACTTGCCTATGCAAAGTGAGCCATGGAGAACAGACGTGACGCGAGATCAAGTAATGAAGTCTTAACTTTGCTGGAGTTGATACTCGTGTCCCACTGGCTAAACCACTTACTGATCTATTCCAGATCTCTCTTACAGCTAGCGGTAACTTCATTTTGCATTTCCTGGAAGCAAATGGTTGCTGCAATAGTATTATCTGTATACTGTCCTATTTTACTATCTCGACCAACAACCATGTCACCAGAAAAGATTAAAAACAACAGAGATCCCAGAAATATACAACCGCAAAATATCAGACACGATAGGTCTAAGCTTATTACAAATTAGGGCAGTGGTGAATGGTGCTTCAAAGTAACGTTACCGCCTATCTCAAACTAAGGGGCATGGGCATCAAGACAACTGGCACTGTTAAGCAACGTGACAACACGGCACCTCAGCACAATACGGATGCTCTGCAAGAGAGTTTCATTATTTATCAAGATCCTGAGATGAAGAAGATCCTGGAAAGCCGCTGACATTCAGACTGAAAAACAGCACTCCAATACAGGTATACCAAAAGAGCGGAAGCTGTGGCATTAATGCCATCATTTCTTTACACATAGAAAGCCTCATAAACTATACCTAGATTTTGCTGCATTATAGGTAACTCCGAGTACCCCGAAATATTCAGATGAGTCGAGTGTTGCCTATGCATTGTCTAATCAATAACGCCTTCATTTCAGCTTCTGTCCTCATTCAGCAAACCACTTCCTGATCAGTCCATATTTCTGGTAAGCCTAGCAGCAACTTTATTTCAAATATACTGAATTGCGGCTACGATAACTTCTAACGAAAACCTATAATTGAGAATTCAGAGAGAGCCTTTTCAAAATAAATTATTTACCTTCTGTTCTTGAAAGCACTGCTGTCATATTAGTGTCATTCAGCACAAATTAGCCAGTCTGCGTTGTTAGAGCTGCGCGTCTAGAACTAGTAAATTAATTCCAACGGTTCTCTCCGGATTCTTACAACACCTGCACGGTCAATTGTGAAAACAAGCAGGATTCTGATTGGAAATTATTTTCATGAGTTGTTAGATAAAATGAAAACATGATTCCGTTTATTTCTATGTGCAAAAATCTTTATTGTTTTACCTTTCTCATTCGTTGTCTTCATCGCTACTTTTATAATGATTATGATATTAGGGTTCGCAATAATTTTTTCTAAATTTTATTAAGTAAATTATTTTTTTCTAAATTTTATTAATTAAATTATTGATAAACTTTTTGGTCGTGGTATTCATTTTTACTGCACCAAGAAAACTCTCCTTATGCTACCTCGACCTAGCACACGGTTAATGGCATTAATTTTCAAATGCTTTTTCTCTCTCAATGGCACAGATTAAAGTCGGCGGATGCTGATTACTGGAGAAAATGTGGTTTCAACTTCAGTTTGTTTTCGTCCAGGATAAGATTCTAAGTTTGGGTGCTGCTATTCAATCGCCGAATCCTAATTTTTTCCAGTTCTATGAAAACTGGATTCCGATTATCTGCCGGCAGTTGCGTTTGCGAGTTCCACACCGTAACTATGGCAACCAATATTTCATTAATCTAATAATTCGAAAGTAAGGCGGTCAGGGGTGATAAAAATCAAAGGGATCCAATTCATTTGATCTTGATCTACTTTACCGTCCCCCCCCCCCCCCCCCCCCCCCCCCCCCCCACCCCCTTCCCTCCGTCCCCGACTCCTTCCTAATATTACCCAATATCTCTCTCTCTCTCTCTCTCTCTGCTGTTGCTGCTTAATGGCTTAGTTCTCTCCAAATTAAGTTACATTGTACAATGACTTGATTTCAACTTTCACCCTTAATATTATCGTCGCGCTTACGTACCCTCTAGGAGTTGGAAGTGTCATTCCACTATATATTTAAGTGACATTCCACCTATGTATTCAAGTGATATTCCCCGTATTTACCGAAGTGACAATCCAAGTATGTATCGAAATGACATTCTACTCCGTATTTAAGTGATTCCACGTGAAAGTAGACAGATATTTTGGAAATCTCAATCTCATTAGGAAAAGAAGAGCGTAGGTTTAAAGTTTATCGAGGACTAATGCATTTCTTTTTGGAAAGAATTTCACCTTGTTTCCTAATAGCAAGTCTGCTGGGCTAAAACAAAAGCAGGAAATGGCAAAGCTAAACCTAAGCAGCATCGTCAGGCACCTCCCTCAGTCTATTCAGCTGTAATCTAGCATGAAAAACGGACTTTTCCTCCTCGAGAATTCCCCGAGCTTTCAAGAAATATCAAATATCATTATTATTGAAAGATTAAGAACTAAAGCACAACTTCGGAGTCCCTTTTTTTACGTTTTCTTTCTCGGGACGGTTTACTCTGAAATTCGCGGACCTCGAAGGCCCTGCAATATAAACTAACCCTATGTGTTAGTTTATATTGCAGTAATTCTGCTAGATACGTAGGAAACACCTCCGAGGAAACCATGCATATGTGCATACTTTGCCCCACACAATTTTGCAGTCTTGTTTTTGACGGGAAAACTAAATTTAAATTGCTCAGTTTTTTCATGGAAAGAGAATAAAGATCGCACTGACTGACCTCTTCTCATTCCTCCGAGCACGGAAAAGATTCGCATTTCTCCTCCTTGTAGGGGATCTAATCACGACGTCATTACACCAGAGAATGCGTTGTTCAGCTGGATCTTTATCAGGTTGGAAAAAAAAAAACGCACAAAAGGTTAAATGTCACAGGAGAAACCGGGGGATCCTGTCATTATCGATTATTCTA
>NC_061094.1:29570305-29579874 GCF_015104395.2 Macrobrachium nipponense | reverse complement strand
ATAAAACAAAGCTTACCTTCATGCCGAACAACTATTCCAGTGTTTTAAGGATCAGTATTTGGATTTTTTCCTTAGTTTTCCTCACAGTTAGTGAGCATTATTTCGAATGCGTTTACTTTCAATCCTCTCTTGTCTATTCCACTCTCCTGAGTCCAGACATGAGAGCGATAACCTGATAAAGGTGTGACAAAGGAAGCATATGCCATGATATCATCAACTCCGTGCACGCGGGAAGCCTAAAGAACACAACCAAAGCGTGCTAACTAATCATATAATATCTGAGCGCTGTGGAAAACAGTTTGGAGTCGACGTCATCTACAAATTATCGTCTAATGACTAACCTCGAGTAAAAACTTGCCTATGCAAAGTGAGCCATGGAGAACAGACGTGACGCGAGATCAAGTAATGAAGTCTTAACTTTGCTGGAGTTGATACTCGTGTCCCACTGGCTAAACCACTTACTGATCTATTCCAGATCTCTCTTACAGCTAGCGGTAACTTCATTTTGCATTTCCTGGAAGCAAATGGTTGCTGCAATAGTATTATCTGTATACTGTCCTATTTTACTATCTCGACCAACAACCATGTCACCAGAAAAGATTAAAAAACAACAGAGATCCCAGGAAATATACAACGCAAAATATCAGACACGATAGGTCTAAGCTTATTACAAATTAGGGCAGTGGTGAATGGTGCTTCAAAGTAACGTTACCGCCTATCTCAAACTAAGGGGCATGGGCATCAAGACAACTGGCACTGTTAAGCAACGTGACAACACGGCACCTCAGCACAATACGGATGCTCTGCAAGAGAGTTTCATTTATTTATCAAGATCCTGAGATGAAGAAGATCCTGGAAAGCCGCTGACATTCAGACTGAAAAACAGCACTCCAATACAGGTATACCAAAAGAGCGGAAGCTGTGGCATTAATGCCATCATTTCTTTACACATAGAAAGCCTCATAAATATACCTAGATTTTGCTGCATTATAGGTAACTCCGAGTACCCTGAAATATTCAGATGAGTAGAGTGTTGCCTATGCATTGTCTAATCAATAACGCCTTCATTTCAGCTTCTGTCCTCATTCAGCAAACCACTTCCTGATCAGTCCATATTTCTGGTAAGCCTAGCAGCAACTTTATTTCAAATATACTGAATTGCGGCTACGATAACTTCTAACGAAAACCTATAATTGAGAATTCAGAGAGAGCCTTTTCAAAATAAATTATTTACCTTCTGTTCTTGAAAGCACTGCTGTCAATTAGTGTCATTCAGCACAAATTACCAGTCTGCGTTGTTAGAGCTGCGCGTCTAGAACTAGTTAAATTAATTCCAACGGTTCTCTCCGGATTCTTACAACACCTGCACGGTCAATTGTGAAAACAAGCAGGATTCTGATTGGAAATTATTTTCATGAGTTGTTAGATAAAATGAAAACATGATTCCGTTTATTTCTATGTGCAAAAATCTTTATTGTTTTACCTTTCTCATTCGTTGTCTTCATCGCTACTTTTATAATGATTATGATATTAGGGTTCGCAATAATTTTTTCTAAATTTTATTAAGTAAATTATTTTTTTCTAAATTTTATTAATTAAATTATTAATAAACTTTTTGGTCGTGGTATTCATTTTTACTGCACCAAGAAAACTCTCCTTATGCTCCCTCGACCTAGCACACGGTTAATGGCATTAATTTCAAATGCTTTTTCTCTCTCAATGGCACAGATTAAAGTCGGCGGATGCTGATTACTGGAGAAAATGTGGTTCAACTTCAGTTGTTTCGTCCAGGATAAGATTCTAAGTTTGGTGCTGCTATTCAATCGCCGAATCCTAATTTTTTCCAGTTTCTATGAAAACTGGATTCCGATTATCTGCCGGCAGTTGCGTTTGCGAGTTCCACACCGTAACTATGGCAACCAATATTTCATTAATCTAATAATTCGAAAGTAAGGCGGTCAGGGGTGATAAAAATCAAAGGATCCAATTCATTTGATCTTGATCTACGTTACCGCCCCCCCCCCCACCCCCCCCACCCCTTCCCGTCCCCGACTCCTTCCTAATATTACCCATCTTCTATCTCTCTCTCTCTCTCTCTCTCTGCTGTTGCTGCTTGAACTTGGTGCTTAGTTCTCTCCAAATTAAGTTACATTGTACAATGACTTGATTTCAACTTTCACCCTTAATATTATCGTCGCGCTTACGTACCCTCTAGGAGTTGGAAGTGTCATTCCACTATATATTTAAGTGACATTCCACCTATGTATTCAAGTGATATTCCCCGTATTTACCGAAGTGACAATCCAAGTATGTATCGAAATGACATTCTACTCCGTATTTAAGTGATTCCACGTGAAAGTAGACAGATATTTTGGAAATCTCAATCTCATTGAGGAAAAGAAGAGCGCTAGGTTTAAAGTTTATCGAGGACTAATGCATTTCTTTTTGGAAAGAATTTCACCTTGTTTCCTAATAGCAAGTCTGCTGGGCTAAAACAAAAGCAGGAAATGGCAAAGCTAAACCTAAGCAGCATCGTCAGGCACCTCCCTCAGTCTATTCAGCTGTAATCTAGCATGAAAAACGGACTTTTCCTCCTCGAGAATTTCCCCGAGCTTTCAAGAAATATCAAATATATCATTATTGAAAGATTAAGAACTAAAGCACAACTTCGGAGTCCCTTTTTTTACGTTTTCTTTCTCGGGACGGTTTACTCTGAAATTCGCGGACCTCGAAGGCCCTGCAATATAAACTAACCCTATGTGTTAGTTTATATTGCAGTAATTCTGCTAGATACGTAGGAAACACCTCCGAGGAAACCATGCATATGTGCATACTTTGCCCCACACAATTTTGCAGTCTTGTTTTTGACGGGAAAACTAAATTTAAATTGCTCAGTTTTTTCATGGAAAGAGAATAAAGATCGCACTGACTGACCTCTTCTCATTCCTCCGAGCACGGAAAAGATTCGCATTTCTTCCTCCTTGTAGGGGATCTAATCACGACGTCATTACACCAGAGAATGCGTTGTTCAGCTGGATCTTTATCAGGTTGGAAAAAAAAAACGCACAAAAGGTTAAATGTCACAGGAGAAACGGGGATCCTGTCATTATCGATTATTCTAGTTCCATTCTAGCTGGAAGAAACTCCGAATGGACTGGGAAGAAGAACGCGCTGGTAGAATCAGTATAGACGGTAGCAGAGATTATCGGAGATTCTTCTTCTTGTTGCCGTTATAGGGCCGAGGACTCCAAGTTTCCTACAGACACACCCTCCTACGGCCCTCTTGATGAAATGCAGGATAGCTGAGTACTTCTTATTGTTATTTCCCCACTCTTTCGATAGATGATTTCTCATCTATCTTAAACTAGATGATAGCACTACACTTTTTTTTTTTTGTTTCTCACGTATCCTACAGCCAACGTCTTTTTAATCCGTAATCGTCTTCTTTTTCATATATACTAGACCTTCCGATCCAATATTTTTTTCCCTTCTCGTCATTTCACCTTTATGTGAACCAGGGCTTCTTCACTCACTCGATCCTAAGGCTATTGATGGGGGTTTGCTCATGTCTGTACAAAGGGTCCAGTGTTTGCCCAAACAAGTGGTATTTAAATCAAGCCGATGCAAATAATAGAAATTTGTGATTTTTAAGAGTGTCGGAAGATGAACCTAAAACCCAGGGGATTTTCAAAGTAATTAAGTTATCTATTCAAAACACATATACTGAAATCGGCGCTCTTACGCTTGATCCGGGATTTGCGTCACTTTTGTTTCTGTAGAGTTACATATTTTACGATTTTGGACTTTGTATTAAGTTTACTCGAGGGTCGATTGTCTCATTTTCTTTTATGTTTATACACAAAGACATTCTGTACAAAACTACCTCTTCATCTTCTCTAACTATTACGTCTTAGCGCAGCAATCACGTCCCGTGACGATATCTATTTAATGCTTACGTGAAATCTTGTATGTACTAGTTTATAAAGGTTTGCACTGAGGCAGTTTCAGCCATTCAGTGCAAACCATTATAAACTAATACATACAAGATTTCTCGTAAACATTAAATAGATAACGTTACGGGAAAAATAAAAGTTAACTTTTTCCCCAAATGTGTGAATTGTCTCAAAACGAATTTGAACGTGACTATATTTTACCAAAATAGACCATTATCCCGTGGAATATAGATCTTTAAGCAATCACATCATATCTTTAAACCGCCAGACTGGCGTGTCACTGCAATGATTACATCACATACGATGCCGTATCTGTCAAGAGAGAAACGGCGTTTTTCTCCTTGAATAGCCTGCTCAGCTCCGAATGGCTTTTAGTATCCTCCTAATAGAGTTTACCTCTTACTTTAAGACTGGGGGCGTTTCTGCCTATTCTAAGACGGCTTCTTTCTCTCTTTTTATGGAGATCATGTTTTGGGCTCTGCTCTTGAGAACTGTTAGGTGAATGCTGCCATCTTTGAATAGTCAGATTTCCCGAGCCAGGTCAAGGTTTTCCAAGAATACTTATTAGCCAATTCCAGTGCTAGATTCAAGCATTATTCTGTGCTACTCTGGCTTGTTATCTATGCGTTACCTACTCGGAGCTCTAGTACTAAACAAGGTGGAAGCTCCTTGAGACGCCGTCGTCCTTGGTGTTTAGTACTATAGTAGATTCGCATCAGCCGTGTATTTGATGTCTAGGCCAAACCCTTACGACGCCCCTGATTGGCTGTTGATAAGCCAATGACAGGGCTAGAAACTCTCAGTCTCTCTCGAGAGTTCACATAGGCAGGATGTATGTTCCATCTCTCCTGAGGTATACGTCTTACAGGAAAGGTGGAACATACATCCTGCCTATGTGAACTCTCGAGAGAGACTGAGAGTTTCCAGCTCTGTGATTGGCTTATTAACAACCAATCAGGAGCGTCGTAAGGGACTGGCCTAGACATCAGATGCACGGTTGATGTGAATCCACTATAGCACCTCGGGGATCCAAGTATTATAAAGACCCATTACTATATTGTGTGGTCGACAAATAATAACAATTAACGATATCTTCGTGCGGCCGTCTATTTACATTACCATAAGGTGTTAAATACTAGCTCCTCGGAGTAGGTGACGCGTAGATATCAAGCCAAAGTAGAACCCATTATTCTCTCTCGTCTACACCATTTACGTCTGAACTGTGGAAATCTTCTTCTCTGTCAGTTCTAAGAGTACTTTGGTCTCCTCCAGTTCGAGAGACGGGTTTGTCAACACTGAAGGGAATGAGATTATTGACGTCAATACCTCCTGCATTTTTTATGGGAAGGAGTCAGTTTCGACTTCCAGCCTGACTGTCTTTTTATTCTTTTACAAAGTAGACTTTATCTACATTCACGCTCACAGTGACTAGATCTTTAGTATTGGTTTACTTTGCGCCAAAAACCACGGCCTCTTGCTGTATGCATTTCAGTGGCAACAGCACGCCATGTAAAACGGAAGAAGAAATCCGAAAAGAACGGTAATTCACAAGATATAAAACGAGGAAAGTCATTTCCCTACTCCAAAAAATGCCTACCCTGATCTGACTGGGGACTTAAAGCTAACCGTATCATAAATGTGAAAAATATGGTGTTTGTTCTAGTCAGATGGACTAACAGAAGAAGCATTTCTTTTCCAGAAAGCATCCCGCACTACCCATCCCGATCCAACAGACACAATCATCTTTTTAAAATAAACTTGAAAAATTTAAGGAAATTGTATTTCCTAAACGACAAAGGCTTTAAAATTTGTGGCCAGTAGTTCAGCCGGAATATAAATGAAAGATATCGCCCACATTTCACTGACGAGCGTACAAGAAAGCCGGCTTAAAACCCCAAACACAAATATAACTGGAACGTTTTGCCCTATTTTCTCTCCTCTCCTCTCTTTCCTCTTTCTAATAATAGTCACGTACCTTCACATACTCACACCAGTTTTATGTTACACACCATTATTCATTTTATCTATCTATATATCTATCTATCTATCTATCTATCTATCTATCTATATATTGTGTGTATATGCATATATATATACACACACATATATATGTATATATTTGTAGATAAGAGGTATATATATACATATACATATATAGTACTTTCCTATTAAAGGGGTGAAGGCAACATGTGCTACCCTTCGGATTCCCATTAAGCCTTCAGGGATAAAGTTGCTACACTCCAGACATCATTACCCTGGATGAAAGTAGTGCAGTCGCAGAACTACCAGGTACATAGTTCACTTATTAGGCCAGTAGAGGTACACTGGGCTCAAGAAAGGGCAAAGTTTTCCCATCCACCGGTCCTCAACTCTGAATAGAACGTAGATCTAACAAGTGCCTTTTGACCTTCGAAGTGAATTAATGAATATATTATGTGTGTATATATATATATTTATATATATATATATATATATATATATATATATATGTATATTTATATATATATATATATATATATATATATAATAATTTGTTTGTGTGTGTAACCAGCGTGAAGATGAGTGACGCTAAGAACTCCTCTAGAAGAAATAGCTGAAGAACTGAAGGCTAACATTGAGTTTATAGCTATATATGTGTGTGTGTACTAGTTGTATGTATGGGTGTATATATATATATATATATATATATATATATAATATATATACTATATATACTGCCTATATTGCAAAGCTATGGCCCTGATATTTTAAGGTCATGTGTTAAATTACACTGAGATTACTGTGGACTGCAGCGTTATTAGTGGATTTAGCAGGCTAAATATGAAAACTCGGCCTCTAACCATTCAAGATGGAGTCATTCTGACATTTTAGCTTTAAGTGTGATCGCGACTTTACTCTGCACTCTGCTTCATTTTCTATTATGCATGCCAAATACGTCTGTATCTCTCAGAGTTCAACATTTATGACCAAGGTTAAAATTAATTTGTGACCTGTGACCTCTAAGTAGAGCTTAACCTTACTTTACTTTGCACATGAAAGCCAAAAGTGAAGTTTATCTAAATAAGTTAATCATTGGCCTAGGTTATGTTTATATTATTTGACCTTTGAATTTTTTAAGTATGCCACTATAATTGACCACAAAGAAATGCATTGCAAATTATTCATCATGAAAATTGTATATTTGGACTAATTTGCTATGGATTAGGTGCAGCCTTTTGTCACAAGAAAAGGGACAAACATACAAACATTCATGAATATATACAGACAAACACATACAATATATATTTATAATATATAAGGTAACTGGGGTGAGTATATAACTTCAGGAGGTTACGAGCCTGCCCTGCAGTGAAAATCAGGTCCCGCTGACTCAGGTATAGTATGTAGATCTTAGTATTATTTGGATCGGGGCCCAGAGCCCACGGGCCGGGCATTTGCTGTCTTCAAATAAAAGTTAGATGCAGGACTGACAAATGTTGCCTTGTACAGAAGGAACACCAGAACTCACTGGCAGCCGGATGATAGCTAGGCTTAGGCGATGAGTGCTGTCTACTTGGCTCCAACTCTGGACATTTGGGAGCTGGCTTACTTTGAAACATAACAGGCAGGGCCTTTGGCCTAAGCTTAGAACTGCATTCTATAAGGAACTGGCTACGCTTTTCCTTAGTTACCTAATAAAACCTCTTTGGATTCTGCTGCTTAAATGAACATACCTAGTCCCTAGCATAGAGAGATGCTAAGAATCTTCTACTTAAAAGGGAATTGTGGGTATTACAAAATATATATATAATGTATGTATAGTGTATATACATATATATATATATATATATATATATATATATATATATATATATATATGTATATATATATATATATATATATATATATATATATATATATATATATATATACGCATATATATTAGGGCAGAATGAAGGGATAACTTCATACACAGGTTGTTGAAGACTTTCTGGGGACGCTGAGGAAGGAAGTATCATCCAGCATGTGAGAGAGTTCTGACTATAGTAGAGCGCTCGCTGCCAGTCGAGATTAGGGAGATTACGGAGCGAAAGGGTTTCTCGGGTTCATGTATTCTGGCTATTACCTTCAGGCACATCCTGGTGGGTTGTTGCCCCCCCCACCCCCACCCCCCACCCCGCCCCAGGGGCTGAGAAAATTATAGGCAGAAGCAGATCGTTTGATGTCAGGATGGATATCAATCCGTCGAATTTAAATGCGGAATATTCTTTATAATGGTGATATATGATTATTATTCAAAAGATGAATGAATGAATTATTTTAAGTTTTCAGGCATTGTGACTCCCATGGTCATTGACATCGATGTCAATTAAAAGACAACATAGTGTTGTATATTCATAGTAAATATTATCAAGACTTGTAGGAATACAATTATATCTTAAGTAAAACTCCAGTTCCTAAAATATTTAAAAATGCCCTAAGCGTCGTACATCACCTCCTCTCCAAGGATCTTGGTAAGGATATAGCCGCCATCTCCACGCTGAACTTCAGAAAGATATCGAACCCTTAAATCCCCAAGACGGGGGCTTTTTTTACGGGCTGCTCGGTGAGCAAGAGCCCGTGCTGATACAAGGTCAGCTTTAAAAACAACAACGACCTGGGCATTCGACCACCAAATGCTCTACAGTCAAGGTGACTGACTAAGCAATCCTGCCCGTCGTTAGAAACTCATGTGTTAAACGAGTATGGCCATCTTCGAGGCATAAAGTTATACTTCCAAGGAGATATGACACTCTTGATCTCCCTCATCCTGTTCTGGTCTAAAGAATCACAAAGCTGTTGTCAAATATTCAGAAATCACTGTGTAATGTTGGACATCTTGAAAGTTGTTCTGCTGCAGCTGTTTTTGCCAGTTTATCGGCCTCTTCATTTCCATGAAACCTATACATATGGAACAAAATTTAAGCTTCCAAAGAATGTGGCGTTCATTAGGAAGAACTAAGAAGAAATAAAGTGAAATACAGAAAGAGGACATCCCACCAAAGAGAGGAAATATTAATAAATAAATAAATAGATAAAAAGGTATTGAAATGCAAGAAGAATAGTATTATGATAATAATGCATTGCAATTTCGATTTAGTTCTTTAGTTCCAATAGCACGACTTCCTCTGGGATGCTGTTCCACAGTCCAGCGGTGTGAGGAATAAAGGGCCTCTGGAACGGAGAAGTTGGACAGCGAGGAATATTTACTGCATATTGGTGGTGCTGCTCAGAGAATCTGGTTGCTCTCAGAAGAGAAAGGGGATCAGGGATCAATTGTGAAGGTGAAAGATCTCTGTTGAAAAACAGGAGTCTTCTCATGTTAAAGAAACCTTGTCAAGTTTCCACGTAGGGAAATATGTATGTGTAGAATAAAGGTCCCCATACACTGAACGTTTGTCTGAACGATTGTCGTCATCGACCAACACACACACTATTCATACAGCATGAACGATCTCCGCACTGATCTCAGTCTGAACAAAGATTTTGTCTCGAGAAGACATGGCATCATCTCTAGAAGAAACGCGCGCGATAGCGTTATATCGGCAGACAAACTCATACATTGAACGACCTGTGTAGGTGGTCGTGGTATGACAG
>NC_061094.1:29547805-29565305 GCF_015104395.2 Macrobrachium nipponense | reverse complement strand
AGGACATTGTGGTTATCAAAATTACATATTTGCCCAGTAAAAAGTAACTAGAATATGTATACATAAGCACATTATACACAATGGTTATATATATACATACATATATATGAATAATTATCACATCACCGTGATTCATATAAATTATTCGAGCTACAAATGTCCATTAATATCTAATTCCTTCTACCTCGGAATTAATATATTTTCATATATGTAAACCGAAGGAGAATTTTTTAATTGATAATAATTTCGTCCTCTCGTGGGTTCGAACCGGTTTTAGCCGAATCGATAACGGCACTGAAGTCCTGATTTCTTCTCTGTCCGCTGGGCAGTGGTTCGAACCCACGAGAGGACAAAATTATTATCAACTACAAAATTCCCCTTAGGTTTACATATAAGAAAATATATTAATTCCGAAGTAGAGCAAATTAGATATTAAAGGACATTTGTATGCAATACGTTAATAAATCATATATAATATTATATATATATATATATATATATATATATATATATATATATATATAAATAATAATATTAATATTATAATTATCATATTATATATATATATTCTATATATATATATTATATATCTGACACAGTTGACTCTTCAATTTAGATTAAATCATATAGCAAAAGCTCATACCATCAAATTTCCATTGTCTTTTCAGGTGCAAAGTGCGAGGTGGAATTAGGGTCAGTGGAGTGGAGGCCGCCTCCACGGCCTGGAACTTGACAGATGACGTCAACTCCCGGCGCACTTTGGCCTCTGTAACGGCTCTCCTAACCGACCCACCTAATAACGACACCCTTCATAATCTTGGGTAAGTAAATGAACAGCAATTTCTCCATCCGTACTCTACTTTGGTATTGTTTGTTTGTATGGCGTTTTCACGTTGCATGGAACCAGTGGTTATTCAGCAACAGGACCAGCGACTTTACGTGACTTCCAAACCACGTCGAGAGTGAACTTCTATCACCAGAAATACACATCTCTAACCCCTCAGTGATATGCCCGAGAATCGAACTCGCGTCCACCGAGGTGACAGGGAAAGACCATGCCAACCATGCCACTGAGGCGCTCTGCTTTTATATTAAAAATTTCTTTATGATCTCTTCCGCAAGGTGTTTGCCAATAGATATGGGTAAAGAGGGGTGACTCGTATCCGGACCGAACTCGGTTCTTTCAAGTGCGAGTCCAGGCCGTTAGCAATTCCTCCGCACAAGCCATAAAAGAAGCTGAGTATTTTCCTGGGCAACGCCTAACATACCAGCGAATTTTACTCAACTTCCGACCCACCAGCAAAGGAATTGCTAACATTTCATTCGACTTAACCCTTCACCGTGAAGGATTTTCGCTTGAAAGACCAGGGTCCGGTCCCGATGTGAGTCAGAAATAATATATATTATAATATATATATATATATATATATATATATATATATATATATATAATATGTGTGTGTGTGTGTGTGTGTGTGTGTGTGTGGTGTGGTTGGTGTGAGCGTGTGTGTGTGTGTGTTGCTATTTATATATATTATATATATATATATATATATATATATATATATATATATATATATATATATATATACATATATATTATATATATATATGTGTGTGTGTGTGTGGCTAACATATATATATATATATATAATATATAATATATATATATTATATATATACATAAAGTGTGCATGAGTATGTATTTAAATGCACTTCTTTATGGCAGACTTACCTGGTAATATTCAACACATACTCCACAATTACAGATTGATTTTCTTCAAGCTCTACTAAGAAAGGCACCCTTTAATTTGAATATGGCTACGAAAAAGTAATCTTGAACGCAACAAAATTACGCACGATCTCACAACCGACTCATAATCACAAAGGAAAATATACTAATGCGTTAAACCACCCCAACAGAAGATTGCACTGGAAACTATACGAGATAATGAGCGCAGCAGTTTCGGCTGATGTTGAACTTCACAATCATGGCTTAGAAATTCAATTTCATGATTACTGCAGAAGCCAATTTCCTTGAATGTCCTCAGATGATTATGGAAGAAGACCCGCGACAGTGCTCCGGTCTGAAAATCAATATGTATAGAAGCACGGTCACCGACTTTTACCGCTGAAATCGTTGGGAGAAAAAGCTCAACCTTGTGTCTGGGTGAAGAAATCAGGCAGAACCCTTACGTTATACTGAATTACGTAGCACACAACCCTAAAGGGAGCTTTATCCTTTCGAACAGATCAGGATTTGGTGCTAGACAAAGACGCGCTTATTCTCCTTGAAAAAAAACGATTAAACATTGTCTCATGGAAGGAAAAAAGTTAAGTATATCTTCATTTAACCAGAACACTGGGCTGATTAACAGCTCTCCTACGGCTGGCCCGAAGGATTAGAACCAATTGGTTACCCAGCATCGGGACCTACAGCTTATTGTGGGAGCCGAACACATTATATCGAGAAATGAATTTGATTCTTACAGCAGAGAAATAAGATATCGAAACTACGGTACTTCGGCAGTCTTACACGACCCTTCATAAAGTAAACTATCCACAATAATCTTGAAAATTGACCGGTAGTATAATCTCGTTAAATGTACTTGTGTCTGTTATTGATAAGAATTTGGTAGGATGTCAAAAAAATCCCTCTGTATGGTAACATTTCCCTGTTTTATTACTTTTTTATTCTATTTTCTTGCGTCCTCCTTTTGCGGATATAATTCTTACTCTGCCACGCGTATGTAGTATATAGGTTAACCCTGTGAACCATACGAATTATGCTTATGGAGTCGTTAAGGTTCAGGGGTTTTACGTCTTATGGAATGACCACCCCAGCCTACCGTAAACTGCATTATGCCTTGCCTGGGGATAATATATGCATTATCTTTTAATGAAAAGTCACGGTTACGGTTCTGAGGATTTTGCTTCATATGAGCTCTCTTCTTTTTTTATTTTTTCTATTTTCTTGTATGGAGTACTCACCGCTCTATATAGCTACACTGGATAGTTTAATTTATATGTAGCGGAATTTACAATTTCAATGTGATTCTGTGTACTTATCCACGCCTATGGCTGCTATACATATACGTACATTCAGGAAAAAAAAAAAGTGTAATTTTAGATCATGCAATACCAACACTTCGACAAAAAAGGAAAATAGTTTGGGCTAAATACCAGGCGCTGGAACCTTTAAGGTCATTCAGCGCTGAAACTGAAATTGACAGCAAACAGCTTTGAGAAATACGAAAGGAAGAAACCTCAAGGCAGTTGCACTGAGAATCAGTTGTTGGGAGAGGGTGGAAAGTAAGAAGAAAGATTATGAATGGAGTGGTTTACATGAACACCGAAGGGACGCTTTGGGGAACCTTAAGTAACGCCTACGTACGGTGCACTAAACGGCGCAACCCACCCCGCCCCCTTTCGGGGGCTAAACGAAAATAATCATGAAGGAACGAACGAACACTACCAAGATTATGACCCGCACTTCTCTTTGTTCCAAGTCATCTGCTCATTCTATCACCGAAGCTTTCTAATAACAACTAGTTTTTCCATTAGCTTCAAAGAAGGTTATATGGTCATTTTTTTCCACTACATGCAATTGCCTCAACCCTCTCTTAGTCTAAAAAGTGTAAATGTTTTTCAATTTTATTCCCATTTAAGTCTGACTAAGTCACCGGTTATATGCCTCATTGAGAACATTTTACTTGCTCATGATCAATTGCATCATTTTAAAAAGTCTGCCAGATTAAACAACAAACACTGTCCAGAAAATACTAGAATATGACAGTCGTCTATTCTTACCCCTGAAACCACTTTCCATCTCCTTAAGCCTGGCAACTGTTTTTGTTAAGGCTGGGATGAACTGACGACGGAATACGATAGCTATGATCACGAAAATTATGGATTAGGACATTTTAATAACTTATGCTAAGTATTGAACCTGTAGGATGAAGGTTCCATAAGACTCTAGCTCTCAAATGAGAAACCTCACACTTGGTTAGTTTGTTTGTTTTGTTTGTATGGTGTTTTTACGTTGCATGGAACCAGTGATTATTCAGCAACGGGACCAACGGCTTTACGTGACTTCCGAACCACGTCGAGTGAGAACTTCTATCACCAGAAATACACATCTCTAAACCCTCAGGGGAATGCCCGAGATTCGAACTCGCGGCCACCGAGGTGGCACGCCAACACCATACCGACCACGCCACTGAGGCACACTTGGTTAGTGGTTTCCAAATGATGCCTGTGTCTAAGAGACCGATGTCGCGGTTTCTTCGAGAGTATAGGCATCCGTCTTTTTCACTGATCTAGACTTTCTTATTTTAGGCCTGGGATATCTAAAGACGCTAGGTTGCCTATCCCGACGGCCTTCGAATAACGAGGAAAGTGGAAATAATCTTGTTAAGCTGTGAGAACTAAGTTCTCTTGTGAGTAAAGGGCTAAAATTAAGGCTGAAAGCAGCCGAGACACAAACCTCAGTGAAAATACGGTGGCCGTCACCATTTGCTCTCAGTTATTATTCGTTGCTTTCGTAAAAAGAGCCGAAAGCCAGTCACTACTCTGAGCGGAGTAAATCAATTTTTCTAATGTACCGTTGTATGTTAAAATTTGGGGTCATCTGGCTAATATGGATTGCAACGGAAATTCCTGCAACAAACTAATTTGTCCCACTGCGTAGACTGATACTATATCAGTGTAATTTGTCTGTCACTATCTGAACTAATGTTTCTGCTTTGGTGTAATGTCATTGAACACGAGCTGTAAACTTGTTTCCCTTCCGGATTCAATGTTATGATTATTTCGTGTAAATTGGATGAATCTAATAACACGTTGGGAGAGCAAAATCTAATCGCTTTGGCTGTTTTTGTCGCTCAGCGCATGACTTTTTGCTCTCTCTCTCTCTCTCCTCTCTCTCTGTCTCTCTCTCTCTCTCTCTTCCCGGTACGAGGAAAATTCCCTGGGACAGAGATATTCCCCTTCGGTCATTATCAAACTTAATTTATGGGTAAATTATATGAGAAAGAAAGATTCATTATGGCAATAATGGTCAAAATGGCATCTATTGATGATGTAACAATAGAAAATATGTAGATGTTATAGTGGAAACGTTTTAAGCTACGGATAAAAGGGTGCATACATTATATATATATATATATATATATATATATATAATATATATATAGAGCTACAATGTCCTTTAATATCTAATTCGCTCTACCTCGGAATTAATATATTTTCATATATGCTTAACAGAAGGGAATTTTTTCTCGATAATATACTTGCCTGGGATCGGGGCACGAACCCAGGATCCTTTCAAATCCAGGAACGTCAGTGAAGCTTTTACCTACTACACTACCAGTGTAAGTAGGTAAAAGCTTCACTGACGTTCCTGGATTTGAAAGGATCCTGGGTTCGCGCCCCGATCCAGGCAAGTCTATTATCGAGGAAAAAAAAAATTCCCCTTCGGTTAAGCATATATGAAAATATATTAATTCCGAGGTAGAGCGAATTAGATATTAAAGGACATTGTAGCTCGATATATGTATATGAATCACGGAAAAGTGATATGACTTATATATAGTATGTATATGTACATACATAGATAAAAAAAAATATATATATATATATATATATATTATATATATATATATATATACACATACACACAAATGAAATTCTTTACCATCTAAAGATATAGAGGGAAGGGAAGGTTCTCTGCCAAAAGTTAATAAAAAGAATTTCCACGACTTCAAGTTTTTGGTGGGCTCCCTTTATTGTCATGAAAAAAATATGGGGAGAGTGTTTATCGTCTTTATATACATATATATTAGTTTTTTTTATCATTCACCCTCTTCCCACCAGAAGGGTGGGGCGCCAAAATGAGTTACCTTTCCAGTTTTGGGAAAGTCTCCGTGATAAGGTTGGTAAAAGTACTGGCCAGTGCTGGTCGAACGGTAAACGACATAGCGAATTATGCACTACAGTCAGATCATTGTTATGCTGACGAACCGCCAGCAGTCACTGTTGGGTCTGGTCAACATTTAGATGGGTGACCACCAGGCAAAAGTAGGTACAATCAGTACATAAGCTCCTTGAATGAAAATCTGTGGGAGCCACCCACTCGTAAGGCAAAAATAACTGTCGGTAACAACACTGAAGTCCTGATTTCTCCTCTGTCC
Organism: Macrobrachium nipponense; assembly: GCF_015104395.2. Classification (NCBI taxonomy): domain Eukaryota; kingdom Metazoa; phylum Arthropoda; class Malacostraca; order Decapoda; family Palaemonidae; genus Macrobrachium; species Macrobrachium nipponense. The sequence goes on along the minus strand of NC_061094.1, from coordinate 29,559,114 downwards.
GCTGGTTCGAACCCACAAGAGGACGAATTTATTATCAAATGAAAAATTCCCCTTCGGTTAACATAAATGAAAATATATTAATTCCGAAGTAGAGAGAATTGGATATTAAAGGACATTTGTAGCTCAATGCACATATATAAATATATAAATATATAGTATATACATTATATATATGTATATATGCATACACATATAATTGTGTATTCTTATTATATATATATATATAATATATATATATATATATATATATATATATATATATATATATATAAGACATGTATATATATGCGTCCTATTCTATCTATATCAAATATGGTACCCACTACAGTCTCGTCAAACACTTACCAATAAAAAACGCTGGAAAACTCTGTGAATGACACTTTACCGATATTGTCTTTTTGCTTTTTTGGAAGGTTATTGATTTTCGATTATCAAATTACGCTGAAATCTTTGCGCGCCAATCACGGAACTTCGGTGGAGTTTTTAATTAAATGGATTACTCTAATGCACTGTCTGAATCTTTAAGAAAATTATTATTATTATTATCATTATTATTATTATTCGTCTCCTTCCACCTTCGTACCGATGGCAACTAAACTGGTCACAATGTTCTCGATGTTTGGACTTGAAAGATTCCCGACGTCTCTCGTGGCTGCATCCCTAATTTCATTTCACTAATTAAGACAGTCTAATGGATCCGCTGCATTATCGCCAATTCCTTTCAGGCAATACTCACCCATTCCACAAATCATAACACAATCGTTGCTTACTTACATCGGAAGCCAAAGCTCATTTCACTAATATTTTTTTTTTCTAAATCTTCACTGTGGTCTAGTTTGAATATTCCCAAATTGCTGAACGCGCTGTTTTTTTTTTTTTTTGTTTTTTTTTAATCACCTTTCATTTAGAATTCCCTACATTGTTTTCGCCTATATTAACTGCCTATTTTTTACACTTCTCCCCCAATAAGCCCGATCGTCGGAAAACTTAAATATCCAAGAGATGATAATGCTTCCTGCAAAAAAAGGTTTCAACACATTTTGTTTATTCATCAAAAATTAAATAGACCAGTTACATCTCTCAGGCAAATGAAGCCATCATCAAATAAGAAGGAATTCTCTGAAAAATGTTAACGGCTTTCACAAATTATTTACGCACATCATCACAGCTTGTCATCATCACTGTCATAGTGACGGCATCATTACAAACATACTAGTCATCATTGCTATGATGACTGCAGTTTCATGGGTAATGTAAGAACAACTGCTATGAAATGAACCTCTGTAAATTGTGGACATTTAGAAGCATTCTGAAGCTTCGGGCGAGATCTGGAAGGCCCTGTTCACACTAGCGGGCACTGCCCGACGGGCAAACAGTGTTCCCATAACCCGTTCCATTATACTGACCGACTGAGTATGGAGCCAGAACGATGCGAACTCTGGTAACACTGCTTCAGAAGCGGGAAAAACAAATATAAACAGCTGGAATTGCCAGACGGGCATGCCCGCTAGTGTGGACAGGCCATGAGAAAGTTTTAGATTTAGTTTTCTGACCCTCCAGTTATATTCAAAGGCCGACGGGATGGTCAATTCAGTGAAGAGAAAGCGGAGAGAAAATATGTTGGAATCGATTCAAAACAAATGGAACCCTTCCCGGAAAATAAAAACAAATTTTAAGACTTAAAAAGGTAGAGGCAGAGAAGTAATACTCGAATTCGTGGTCTTTGCAAACGCAGACACGGTCATGAAGCAACCAAATTTGCTGATTTCGGTGAAATCTTAATGGCTTTCCACGAGAGGACACACTGTGGGCGCCTCGACACCGGTGTCACCGACTGACAATTCGAAGTGTTAACCACTGGGCCACCCTTCAATGAAGGCGCACTTTCTTGTGGTGTGCTGACAAAAATAACTCGAATGATTTCCATTTGGATACGATTCCCGAATTCGTGCATTATATATTGTTCTCTCTCTCTCTCTCTCTCTCGTTTTAAATGATGCATTGGCCATGCCTTTTATACAAGCGAAGTCTCATGAAAAATTAATTTTTATTATACTCCCGTTAAAAGTCTGCACGCAGTATAATGTCATGTAGTTATTGACAACAAATGAAAACTGCAAATATCTCTTCATTACTTACCATAAAATCATAAAATATTATTTCATATTTATCAAAATGCAAAAGATAAAAGTTTCGGATTATAAAAACGAAGGTAAGGGAGTGTGAAAGAGAGAAAGCGAAGTGACTGCTTCCATTAGCCCTTGAACAATAACGTCCTACAATAACCGTTTCAGAATTCAGATCGTAGTACGCAGAACCATTGCCTCATGACTGATTCTAACATTTCCGGGGGAATATCATGAAGAAAAGTGTTGTTGTAGTTCTTATTCTAAAACTGCCGGGGGAATATCACGAAGAAAAGTGTTGTTGTAGTTCTTATTCTAAAACTGCCGGGGGAATATCACGAAGAAAAGTGTTGTTGTAGTTTCCTGTATCTTAAAAATTGGCGGGGGAAGATCCGAAGAAAAGTGTTGTGTCTTATTCTAAAACTGCCGGGGGAATATCACGAAGAAAAAGTGTTGTTGTAAGTTCTTATTCTAACATTGCGGGGAAATATCACGAAAAAAGTGTTGTTGTAGTTCTTATTCTTAAAATTGCCGGGGCGGGAAATATTCACCGGAAGGAAAAAGTTGTTGTTGTAGTTCTTATTCTAAAACTGCCGGGGGAATATCACGAAGAAAAGTGTTGTTGTAGTTCTTATTCTAAAACTGCCGGGGGAATATCACGAAGAAAAGTGTTGTTGTAGTTCTTATTCTAAAAAATTGGCCGGGGGAATGTTACCGGGGGAAGAAAAAAGTGTTTTGTTGTTTTATTCACTGCCGGGGGATATTCAGAAGAAAAGTGTTGTTGTAGTTCTTATTCTAAACTGCCGGGGGAATATCACGAAGAAAACAAGTGTTGTGTAGTTCGTATTCTAAAACTGCCGGGGAAATATCGCAAGAAGAAAAGTAGTTGTTGTAGTTCTTATTCTAACATTGCCGGGGGAATATCACGAAGAAAAGTGTTGTTGTAGTTCTTATTCTAACATTGCCGGGGGAATATCACGAAGAAAAGTGTTGTTGTAGTTCTTATTCTAACATTGCCGGGGGAATATCACGAAGAAAAGTGTTGTTGTAGTTCTTATTCTACATTGCCGGGGAATATCGACTAAAAAAGAAAAGTGTTGTTGTAGTTCTTGTTCTAACATTGCCGGGGGAATATCACGAAGAAAAGTGTTGTTGTAGTTCTTGTTCTAACATTGCCGGGGGAATATCACTGAAGAAAAGTGTTGTTGTAGTTCTTGTTCTAAAACTGCCGGGTGAATATCACGAAGAAAAGTGTTGTTGTAGTTCTTATTCTAAAATTGCCGGGGGAATATCATGAAGAAAAGTGTTGTTGTAGTTCTTTTGTTCTAAAACCTGCCTGCCGGGGGAATATCATGAAGAAAAGTGTTGTTGTAGTTTTCTTATTCTAACATTGCCGGGGGAATATCACGAAGAAAAGTGTTGTTGTAGTTCTTGTTCTAAAACTGCCGGGGGAATATCACGAAGAAAAGTGTTGTTGTAGTTCTTATTCTAAAATTGCTGGGGGAATATCATGAAGAAAAGTGTTGTTGTAGTTCTTGTTCTAAAATTGCCGGGGGAATATCATGAAGAAAAGTGTTGTTGTAGTTCTTATTCTAACATTGCCGGGGGAATATCACGAAGAAAAGTGTTGTTGTAGTTCTTATTCTAAAACTGCCGGGGGAATATCATGAAGAAAAGTGTTGTTGTAGTTCTTATTCTAACATTGCCGGGGGAATATCACGAAGAAAAGTGTTGTTGTAATTCTTGTTCTAACATTGCCGGGGGAATATCACGAAGAAAAGTGTTGTTGTAGTTCTTATTCTAAAACTGCCGGGGGAATATCATGAAGAAAAGTGTTGTTGTAGTTCTTGTTCTAACATTGCCGGGGGAATATCACGAAGAAAAGTGTTGTTGTAGTTCTTATTCTAAAACTGCCGGGGGAATATCATGAAGAAAAGTGTTGTTGTAGTTCTTATTCTAACATTGCCGGGGGAATATCACGAAGAAAAGTGTTGTTGTAGTTCTTATTCTAAAACTGCCGGGGAATATCATGAAGAAAAGTGTTGTTGTAGTTCTTATTCTAACATTGCCGGGGGAATATCACGAAGAAAAGTGTTGTTGTAGTTCTTGTTCTAAAATTGCCGGGGGTATATCATGAAGAAAAGTGTTGTTGTAATTCTTATTCTAACATTGCCGGGGGAATATCACGAAGAAAAGTGTTGTTGTAGTTCTTATTCTAAAATTGCCGGGGAATATCATGAAGAAAAGTGTTGCTCCAGTACTTGAATCAGCTTCCCTTGTCAGATGTAATACTAGAATAACTTTGCAGTAGCTTCATTTGACGTAAAAGAATTAAAAACAGTTTTATCTCCGTAACTTCCAAGTCAGATTCTTAAGAGCCGTGTGACCTACTTCGACCGTGAAATGCAGCTGCTCTTCACGGTTTATCACTGACCCTGATCTAAGCTCCACTTTTCCTGGATTAGGGTACAAGATACAGTCCTTTGTATGACCAATGCAACTGACCCAGTACAGTGGTAACTATTTATGTAAATTTCATAAAAAAAAATTTTTTTCATATAAAAAAAAAAAAGTTTTGTCTTATAGTGTACGACTACAGTACCAAATTCCCTGGGCATGTTTCTGACAAATTCCATTATGCCTCAGTTGACCCAAGAAAGGAATTATATAATTGGTGACTAATCGATTTAGGTGGGTCGCAGCAAGGGTAAAAAAAGGTACAAAGACTAGCAACCTCACCCACTGCAATTTCTAAAAACCTTTGAACCTCTCGTTTCTAAGAGTAAAAGACATATATAATATATTCATATATGTATAACTGAATCACGAAAGTTTGGAACGTGATAATGCATAAGTAAAGGTATAAGCCACGAAGGAAAGGGAAACACTGGAGTAGCTTCAAGATCATTCGACTCTACGTCCTTTACTTAGCAGACTGTGTGCTAAGTAAAGGACGTTCAGTCGAAAGATCTTGCAACTACTCCAGTGTTTCACTTTCCTTCGTGGCTTATACCTTAACACACACACACACACATATATATATATACACACACACACACACCACACACATTATATATATAATATATATATATATATTATATATATGATATATATAATATATATATATATATATATATGTAGACATCTTACTATTAACAGACAGGTGTAACGAATAGGGAAGGAAACCAAAGCCTGGCACTTTCTGTAGCAAATAATCCTCCCCGGGAGCAAACTTGACATAAAAAGTTGAGCTTTCTAAAGAACGACTTTCCCAGCTGCTTTTTCCCTCGCCTCTTTTCTATCTAAAGTTGGAATGTGCGGGTGTGTCAACATAGCCAGTAGTACCTGTTGCAAGACTCATCAGCGCTTGGCTCTCCTAAATCCCATCTTACTCTGCTTTAGATTTATTTGCCGATCATCATCATTTTCTCTGCTCTTGTTAACACTGTAAAGCCGCTGTTAGGATGTCTCTACGTAAACCTTACCGCCTCGCCTTGAGGCTTTGCAAAATGAAAGGTTTCTTGAGGCTGGGGTCGATCTTTGATCAGACTGTGGCTGACCTTTTCCTCGACTGCTCTTAGCGGAAAAGATAATCTCTAGTTGTTCATATGCGAAAAAAAAAAACTTCGGTCTTAACATTGTTAAGATAATATTCTAGCGACAGCTGGAAATCCGGTAAAATTAATAATAAAAAAAAACTTGTGTGCTCCTGGGACTATTGGCACCTATACCAGCTCACGGGGTATTTGGTTTTGCCAATCTTACTATTTCAAATTCACGCTTATTCTCGTGTGTTTTCACTTCGTCTGCCATGGCTTTAGGCCATTTTTGCTAAGGACTTCAAAACAAAATTCTGTTTTTCCATTACATTTCCTGCCCAAGCCACACTACTCAAACAAGTTCAACAAACAAGTTTTCCAACAACAAGACAGTGTCAGGTTTTTAATCTTCAAACTTCTATTTGTTATTCACCTGTCTTAAGAGCTTTATGACTCATGTATCAATTGCCTTGGAATTCCTATGATTCCTATTAAAACCTGGTATGATGTCAGCATAAAATAGACTCTTCCTTTCCTTAGGAAAACTCTTAATGTTTTTTTCACATTGCTCTATTTCCTACGCAATCAACTGCACTACATCCACCATTTTTTTAGCTTGTTTCATGGAGGTTATTCTCGTTAAAATCTTCTCTCTCTCTCTCTCTCTCTCTCTCTCTCTCTCTCTCTCTCTCTCTCTCTCTCTCTCTCTTCAGCGAAGTGCTAAAAAACACTTCTTATCTTGTAAATCATATTCTCCACGTTTTCAACTTGAAGAAAAGTGTTACAATCCCTTATTCCCTTCTTGGCTTCTCTTGACATCTAGAGTGCTGACATCCATCTTACGGCCAATGGCATTTTGCATAGACACAAAAGTAGTATTGGATATTGAAATACCATAATATAGCCCAGAAAACTCTGCTTCTCTAAAGTCCGGCCTCTCCTTTGTTTTAAGAAACAGCGAATTTTGTGTCTCAATGTCCTTATGCGTCATCCCTTTTTAACTGAACTCTCATAACTCGACACTAAGAGACGATTGGCGTCAGTATTTGTCTCTTCACGGTAGAATTAGACCGGCGGTTTCCTTTCTCTGTCGCTTGTCTAGTCAACATTGAGGAAACTAAAACAGTAGAAATTCCGTATGCACCGAATCTGATTAAATAGAATTTTGAACAATGCTGGATCAGCAAATATACTCTACAGGTAGATTGTTTGTTTGTATGTTGTTTTTACATTGCAACGGGACTAACGGCTTTACGTGACTTCCGAACCACGTCGAGAGTGAACTTTTATCACCAGAAATACTCGTCTCTGACTCCTCAATGGCATGCCGAAGAATCGAACTCGCGGCCACAGAGGTGGTAAGTCAAGACCATACCGATCACGCCACTGAGGCGCTTCTACAGGTAGAACACAAGATCATATAATTATAATATAACTCAAATAATCTCGAAGTTATTTAAATATGCGTCTGGCCCATCGCTTAAAAAAAAGGTCCTAGTGAAAAGCAAAGACAGAATGTAACGGACGTGAAATATGGAGGACTATCATGTGCACTTTTACCCGTGGGAGCGACGCACTTTTTTCATTTATAACCTTCAAGCAGACCGCATAGACGCCACAGCTGTATTACCACAAAATTACACATACAAATGGAGATAAAATAAAAAAAGTGAATTAGGCGTAAAAATGCAATGATCAACCAACAATGTTCTCAAAATACGTCTAAGATTGCTACGAAGGCAATTTTTTTGACTTGGTTTCCACACAAAGAATGACGGTGAAGCCTTTTTCAGTTATGATTTCACACAAAGATATAAGAATGATGGTGGAGCCTTTTAAAGAAATGATTTCACACAGATATAAGAATAATGGTGGAGCCATTGTTAGGCATGATTTCACACAAAGATATATTGTAAGAATAATGGTGACGCCTAAGATTTGAAGACGTAGGTAGTTCGTAAAGCGACAAGAGACAGTCGCATCTTCTCCCATTACTTGTTAAAGCCGAACCTTAATGGGGAAATGATGCATTAAGGCTGCTGCGCTCAGATCAACTCCGTCATCATTAGTACTAAAAGCTTCACTCAAATCGAATCATTCGAAGCATCTGAACGTTCGTTCGCTCATTGCACCAAAGTTGGCGGTGCTTCGGTCAAAGAAGTTTTCAGTGACAACATACTTATTTCTTGATAAAGATCACGCTGGGTCCTTCTCAGCAAGTATGAGCCTCTATTTCTTGTACCCGTGGAATATAGAATTTTGGCCAAAGCCCAAGAGCTGTGACCTACGAGGTCATTCACCGCTGAAAGGGAAACTAAGAGTAAAAGGTTTGAACAGCGTAACAGGAGAAAAACCTCGTAGTTGCACTAAGAAACAATGATTAGGAAAAGTTGGAAAGTAAGATGGAAGAGAGAATATGAATGGAGGTACAGTAAAAGTAATGAAAGGGGTTGCATCTATGGGCTGAAAGAACTCTGCAGAGTCTAAAGTAAAGCCTACAGTGACCCCATGAGACGCACTGATAGCACTAACCCCCAAAGGGTGTACCCGTCCTTGATAATCATCGAGCAAAGCTAATTCTCCGCCACTTTCATAATGAAAACGCCGGTCGTGAGATGATGCGTCAAGGCAGAAATTGTGCTTTGCAAGCTCTGATTTTTCCTTCTCTTTTTTTTTCGTAAACCAACTTCATTAAACCCGTCAGTCAGGGATTTCAACTGAAGAGTTGCTTTCATCATCATTCACGATCCGAACTTCCAAAGAGAAGTGAACAGCGCCTGACCGTCACTCCATTCTTCACTCCATTTGCCTGGAGTATGTACCGGAACCGGTGAAGTACCTGGAAATTAGTACAAGTTCGAGTAAACGGTGCACTGATAGAGGTCAGAACGATGTTGATTAATCTGCGGCGACTGTCAAATGAAGAGGTTTATCTCTCTCTCTCTCTCTCTCTCTCTCTCTCTCTCTCTCTCTCTTCTCTCTCTCCGCTCTGAACTGTCAAATCGGAAGACTAACTGTGGCTTGATTTGATGCGAAGCTTTTTCCAGCTATCAATTATGTAGAAGGAAAGTCCTCCGAATAGAGAAAAATTATCTCTCTCTCTCTCTCATTTATATATATATATATATATATATATATATATATATATATATATATATATATATATATATATGTGTGTGTGTGTGTGTGTGTGTGTATTTATATAATTATATATTTGCTCTCTCTCTCTCTCAATATATATATATATATAGTATATATATATATATATATATATATATATATATATATGTATATATATATATATATATATATATATAGATGTTACATATATATATATATGTATATATATATAATATATATATATATATATAATGCTGTGCTGTGGTGATGCTAATGTTCATCGTCATTCCCTCGCGTGATTAACATAAGGAAAAAAGTTAGATTGTGTCCCACCAGGAAAAGGTGGAGACAACGTGGATATATCGACTGCGACCCGACGAAGGAGTAATTCTGAATTATATGATGGCCCTATATATGTTGCGTGGCGCTGATCACACTTGACCTTTCGCCCAGGCAAGTTGACACCGACCACACAGCATTTAAAAAATGTATATAATCCTGATGAACAAAGTGAGACATACGAGAAAGTTCCCCTCCAACGTGTTATTACACCCGTTCTTCCAGGCATCGACAAAAGAAAAAATATATATATATTTTTAACGTGAAAAGACTCATTTTAGGCAGACTGAAAAATGAAGGCTCCCAGAACCTTTTCCGGGAGATGCAACCTTAAGACGAAGCCTCCAAGTAATGAAGAGAACAAGACACCGGTAGCATTTCCTCTTTCAAAAGAAACGGACCTTTTGTTCGTCACTAACTACAATGACGAAGGAGCGGATGACTGAAGGACTGATAAGAAAGACGCGCGTGAGCAGCAATTCTCCTGATAACATCCTCTCAACACGATGCTTGCAATGTTATCAAAATTGCTGAAGATCAAGGTAGCGTAACGGCCACTGTTTTCGTGATGTTGGCCATGAAGGGAACTTTTTATTATAAATACTTGTTATTCTCTTCCGTTTTCTGTTCAAGTTATAGAAGAACAGATTCTTTGTTCGGGGGGGAGGGTGGTTTCAGAGTATAATTGAAACATGAAATTCATTTGTAGAATATTACTAAGAAAAGGACAAAAAGAGAAAAAGCGACCCAAGCAACATTGGGGAGGGGAGAAAAAAAGCGAGAAGATAGAGCGGAAAGCGACATTCCACTCGGAACAAGTTGCGAGGTCGTAACAAAACCTAGGCCTAGCTAGACTCAGTTATTTGTCCTTCCGCCTCCCCCGCCCGACTCCTTCCTTCACTTCGGTACAAAAGCAACAGATAACAACTGAAGATAATTTGTGTGGTAGCAGCAGAAACAGAAGTAGAGGTCTGGTGTCCCTCTCTCCCTCCCTCCCTCCCACCCCCAACTTAGATCAATACGATGTAGCGCGTACTCTGTGGCACAGGATGGGCTTTGGAGGTTGGATGGAAGCGGAATAGGGGAACGCGCTACGGGAAGGGGGATGCTAAAGGCCCCACCCTTTTCCCCATTCTATCTCTCTCTCCCTCGTTACCTTCGGCCTACGCTGTCCTGTGTGCGTGTGTGTGTGTGTGTGTGTGTGTGTTTATTTACCATTTATTTATCTCTCTTTATTTATCTATCTATCTATCTATATCTATATATATATATATATATATATTATATATAGATAATATATATATATATATATATACACACACACACACACACACACATTATTCTGAAGTTGAAAAGGGCAAGACATTTGGTAAAACCTGTCCGAAATATTAGGCTGCTGATGTCAATGTACTGGATTTCAATCAAAATCGAAAGTATAAGGATGTAGTTTTTGACTAAAGAGTATAAACCAATAAAACAATTAATTCATATATATATATGTATATATATATATGTATTTTATGTATATATATATATGTATATATGTATATATATATATATATTATTATATATATATATATATGAAAAATATTGGCTTGTATTCTCTCGAGTCAAAAACTATCCTTGTACTTCCGATTTTGATTGAAATCCAGTACATTGACTTCAACAGCCTAATATTTCAGACAGGATTTACCATTTTACTTGCCTTTTTCAGCCGCAGAATTATTCAACAGCTAATGAAAATGCTACGTTACAGGGAAATAATATTTGTCTAAACGACTGATGATCAGTTTCCGATTTTCACAGATACTGAATACCAATGCGGCGAAGCACTAAAGCCACACGCTCCTCTGGTTTTCCAACACGGAATCATTGTCCTTTTGTACTCTTTCACTTGGATTTTAATGAAGAGCTTCAGGTAAAAAATGTACTTCCATTATTTGAAGATCAATTAAATGTAAAGAATGATTTAGGTAAAATAAAAAAGCAAGCACAACCTTTGCTAAAAATCGATGTCCAAGAAAAAAAATTACAACAAAATCAGTGTTGTCACGATGTAAGAACACTTACAGTATGTTATTACTGTTACTGTGAATGTTGCTCATGTTATTATTACAACTGATACCACTACTCCTACTTGCTACTGCTACTGATACCACTACCACTACCACCACCACCACCACCT